>NC_056749.1:37518550-37548550 GCF_019279795.1 Protopterus annectens
GAGCTGGCTCAGCTTTTTCAGTACCGACTCGCTTTTACTGTCATAGAAGATGCACTATTGGGAGGGGTAGTGTGGCAGGAACTACACACGGATGGGGGCTCTACATTGTTAAAGTTGGTCTAGGATGCAACACCTCTCCCTACACTCCAAGCCTAGACCAATGGCTAGGAACAACACGTCAGTATATTTCCTTTCTGTAGGATAGTATAGTTTTAGATGTTTTTTTTTTGCTCTAGCTCCTGATGAGTATTTAAAGAAATATCAAACCTCCCATAATTGACGTTAAAATATTAAATAGAGCAAAATGTATAAGTAATTGTACTTCAAAAACCCTGCAAAACAGTTTATTATTTTTTCAACAGTTATTATAGTTGTTGTTATTGGGGGGGGGCATCCCTTCACAGCTCCCAGTCTCTGTTTCTACAATTTTTGATTTTGCTCAATCTCAGAGAAACCAGAAATGTCTAAGAAAATAAACTCACATCTTTCCCCTTATTTTAGTTGTCAGCCCTCAAAAATTATTTGTTCAAGAACTGAGTAGTGGGAGCAAAGCTAAAAATAATCAAGGTGAAAAAAAATCAGGGACAACTTTGTACTACGTTTCAATACAAACTTAACAGAACAACAGGTTAACAACAATATACATTTTCTGAAGACTACAACGTATGAAGCTTTAATTTCTGATCTTTAGTGATTTATCAAAAAGTCTGACATTTATGAGGGACAGGGCAAAATATGAAGCAAAATCAGTGACATTCTTCAAAATCAGTGATAAACTGAGAGTTTTGCCTGAAACTAAATTACAACATCTGTAACAAAGCAAGATCTATCATAATGATGTATGAACAACATGAGAAATGAATCCTGCAAAAGTGGTTATAAATAGCAGTGTTCCTATCCTGGTACCTTTTATTTGTGACATCAGAAAAGTTTGTTTTAGTGATCTGTTTTGTGTGTGTGTGTGTGTGTGTGTATGTGTGTATATGTATATGTATATATATATATATATATATATATATATATATATATATATATATATATATGGATCTAGGGTGTTTGATCGAATGATCAAATGTCAGAATCCATAACCACCGAACACACTTTAACAAAAGCGCTTTTATCGAAAAAGTGCTTTTGTTAAAGCATGTTAAACATTTTAGCAGGGAGGCTTTCCCCCACACCCCTACTTTAATATTCTCCCTCCGAGACCGCACTACAATGGGGAAAAGTGAATTTTCCCTTATCCGCACTGTGGTATGGCCTCGGCAACAGGCATACTTACGCAAACCTGCTTTTATATATATATATATACATATATATATATATATATATATATATATATATATATATATATATATGTCTTTATATTAAAGATTCTTTATGTCATTCAAGTTAGTGAGGTCTCATCTCACCAGCATTAGCTCATCTGGGACTACAACCAATAAACAATTTAAAATAAGTGCTTTTTTTGCAGGAGGGCAAGCTGCACATAGCGATAGGCCTCTGCAGCCCCCCAACTCAGATATACTAGCTTCACTGTTACATAAACAGAGAAGGAAGGAGAATTTATGAAAAAAAAGAGGTCACTGCCTGTACACATTGTGTGTTGAGCATATCAATATCAAAAGGATGAACTTTGCTACAGGGAATGTCTTATACTTTGCACTCAAAGAGATGGTGTAAGCCTAGTGTAGGCAGCCTCATATCAGGTTAAAATGTAGGCATATTTTAATAGTGTTACTCCCCTGCCCATCTTTGTGTGTTGTTAAATAATCAAAACAACTACAATTATGCAACAATGAGCTTTTTTTTGGCAATAAAGTGAAACCCAGTCTTTTGCACTGATTCTGGGCATGATTAGCTTATCAAAATCTAATAAATCTGTAAAACCTGTCCCACTTTAAACATCTAAAAAAGTGGTAACCATAAATTTAAAAAGTCACCTGCATGGCAGATTTAATTTGGATGCATTTAATGAATACATTTCTGGAACTTACACTTTTAATGACATTTGCATAGCGACATTATTTTGCTAAAAAGCCATTAAGCTCTACCGAGCAGTAGTTTTCCCACAAAAGTTCCTTTCATGGGTGATCATTTTGACAAAAAGCATAAACACTGATAATGTCTAGTGGGATATAATTCATTTCCCCCAAGCTGATTTCATCAAAGGAAATTATATGAATTAATACTCTGTGTAAATAGATATAAAATGAAGGGGGTAAGAGTTGCATACCTTCCTTATGTAATTATAATAATATCTGGGACCAATGCACTACTGGGAAAAGTTACATTCCCCTTTTTTAAAACAATGCTTTGATCAGTTACACTGGAAATGTTATTTAGTAAATACAGTTCTGGAAAAGTCAGACTATGGAGAGAGTATGTGAAAGATTATGGGAACTGTTATTAATTTACATTTGATTTTCAGGAAAGTCCAACCGGGTAGGAGCCTATTTTCAGTGGAGGCCTGGGGAGAAAAGCTCCAAAGTATTAAAAACATTTTTAGAACAATAATTTTACAATCTTCAATAATAATAACAACAAACTTCTATAGTTTAAATAATTATAAGAAATTAAACATAATATGACAATGTTGGTTAAGAATAGATACAAGTTAATATTTACAGAAATTGTAGCCAGTTTCTAGAGAAATTAAAGGTAAGTTAGTATAATACAAGAATTGCAATATGAAGTGAGATATTGATAGATGTAAGAAAGTTAGTGAAGAAGGGAGAGTAAAGGATATGGATATAGTTTATCCTGATGTTGAGCAAGAACAAAACCAGATTTTAGCTAGGAAGCCTTTCAAAATGGTTTTGAAGGATAGGAGGGAGGGTATTGACCTTATAGATATAGGTAAGGAGTTCTAAGCCTTAGCAAAATAGTGCAAGAACAGGCACCTCCTATAATCAGGTAGCTTTTGAACCAAAAAGAAAAGTGGGCTGAGAGACACAAAGTGATCATATTTGAAACAGAAGTTTGCTGTGACAAACTGTGTCAAAGTCTTTAGACAAGTCTATAAAATAAGGAAGAGACTAGTCTGCCGTTACCTATAGCTTTGCTGACAGTATCTATATAGGTTAGAAGGGCAGTGGTAGTACTATTGGAAGGATGGAAGCCATGTTGTGTAGGGGATAAGGGTTCTTCCTGCAGGATTTATTTTAGCAATTGCATTTGAATACATTTTCCGAGTATTTTTTTGGGGGGGGTAAGACTGCTATTTCTTTTTTGTGCAGAGGGATAATTTATGACTTTTTCCACACAGAGGGAATGTGGGATTTCTGGATTGACCTATTTATAAAGATTGAGATACTGATAGGACAGGCAATTTTGAAGTTTTGAGATATTGCGGTGTTTTATATTTTCCTATTCTTTCCTTGCTTTTTCTCTGTCCTGCATTAACATTGTACTCTTTCTGGACAGCCAAATTACAAGTCTCTTCCTTCTAGGAGGTGCATGGCTATTTAGGATATTCAGGAAACTTGTACTAAATTAATTTACAGCATCATCTTAGGGGAAGATTTTTAGGAAGTTTCAGGTAATAGATAATGGAGTAGTTATGAACGTTTCTGAGTTAAACTTGGATAGGTTGCATATTGTTTTATAAACATTCTCTTTAAATGGATTTGTGACGTCTGATTTTTTTTAATTTCTCCAAGTCTTCTGGGTTTCTAATACATGGTGGGAATGGACCCCACTCCATGAAATTAGTATTGTTTCAGTTTTTGATGTAAGCCAGAAGTGCTCTTTGCAGTACCAGAAATGTGCCCAGTAATGACTCATTCTGCAAATCGTATGGGGTTACATGTATTGGTAACATATCTAAATACGATTGCAGATTCTTTTTTATAAGTCCCATTGCTCCTACTACTATTAGGGCTGTCTGGGTATTTTTCTTCCAATTTGCTCTAATTTCTTCCTGCATATTCTGTTATTTTATAACTTTGTATGCAAGGCACTGTAGCCACTGAGTGTCACAAAGATCAGTGCTACTTTTGTCTTCTTTTCATCGACCACTATATCCGGTTTTATAGCATCTATCTTTTTCTTACTGAGGCTTCTTACAGCTTCTTACTGAGGCTGACCAGGGAGCTCCTCCACTCATGGGATTTTACTCTCTTTTGCAACAGTTTCTTCCTTCTGTTGTACAGTTTGTTTATGGCAGGGGACCACCAGATTGGTTTCCTTTTTTTGGAGGATAGCATCTTGGTTCTGTTTGGGATAGCATGATCCATGCACTCGTATAAGTGCTTATAGAGTGCATTTGTGTAGGATTCAGCAGTTGTAACTGTATTGTCCATCTGCATGGGTGTCATGAAGTTCACCACTTCTGTCTTAAGAAGCATGAAGTTGGCTTTGGAGAATTTTTTTTACTGTGGTTTCCTTAATGGGGGGTGGGGGCGGGATGTGGATATCTAGGGTGATTAGCTTATGGTCGGATCGGACCAACAAGGAGTTGACTTCAGGTGTGGAACACCGGTCACTCATGTTGGTAATGACTAGGTCTAGGATATTGTTGCCCCTGGTGGGGGTGTGGATAAGTTGATCCAGGGCATTGGAGTTTATGAATTCCAGAAAGCGTTGAGCTAAGGAGTTGGTACACAAGTAGTTTTTCCAGTTAATGGTGGGGTAGTTGAAGTTGCCCATTATTAGGGTGTTTGGTTGTACCCTAATATTTTCCAGTACATCAAGAAAAGAGTAGTGGGAATCCTGGAGCATGGTGGGGGATCTGAGGCAAGCTACAATTTGGATTGCAGTTTTGCCCAGAGTTAGTTGCACTTGGATAACCTCAGATGCATTATGCTGAGCAACTAGCCTGGAGGTGTGGATATCCTTAATGAATATGGACACACCTCCGCCTTTGGTGTTTCGGTCCAGGTTACATGGCTGAAACGTGTGGTATGAGATATAGCCTGGTAGTGCAGGAGTGCTCTCTGGAGCCTTGAACCAGGTCTCAGTCACTGCACAGATATCAATGTTCTCCATTTTAAGGAGTGCCTCGAGTGAGTGCATTTTGAGATTTAGACTTCTAGCATTGAGTAGCATTACCCATCAGTTTTTGCTTGCCTGTTCCTGTTATGGTGGTGAATTTGTTATTTGAACCTTGCCTAAAAAAGGCACTATAGGGGCAGCAACAGCCTTAGCCACTATCTGGAATCCCAGGGGGGACAGGTGCAGGCCATCTGTGGCAAAGCATCGTTTTCTGTCGACCATGTCATCCCAAGCAGACAGATACTGGATCCCCTTAGAATGACACCAGAAGCTTAGCCAATTGTTGAAGTCAATAATTTTGTCCTTGTACTGCGGTATCATTCTGGGCAATGGCAGAATGCTACTCAGGGCTAGGGTCATACCTGCCTGGGCTACAAGATCGGAGAACTCTTCCATGTCTCTTTTCATGTAGTCCAGGGAGGTACGTCTCAGGTCATTCACACCAAAATGGACAATGACAGAGTCATATTTGTACTTGTTGTGGTGTGACCTGAGTGCGTGGGTTATGTGGCGGATCCTGGCACCCGACAGGCAGCTGACAGTAACCTTCTCCTTGTTTAGCCTGGTGAGTGGGACATCAGTGTGCCTGACTATAGAGTCACCTATGAATAGTGTGTTGGGTATGTTGTTTTGCCTTATTGGCTGTGGTTGAGTGGCACACTAAGTCCGTGGGCTATGTGTCATTTGGGTTGTGTTGGGGGATGGAGATTGCTTGCTTTTCTGCTTTGGAGGTCTCTGTTGCTTAGACAGATTATTATTGAGAGCCTCCGCAAATGTATTTGCGTTACTATGTGTGGATTTTGGTGGTGTAGATTTAGTGAGATTATGTGATGAATGTTTACCTTCTCCTCATGACTGTCAAGTTCAGTCTTGGTTGGAGAGAGCTTTACCTCCAGTTTGGCTAGATAAGTGCATCTCTCACAGGTTGTAGTGTTGGGTGGTAGGAGGAGAGGGTTATCTGTGTACATGAGGCAATTTCTACATTGCCTCAAGATGCCCAGATTCATCAGATAGACAGGAGAGAACACTGGGAGCTGACCCTTAGACATGCCTGAATAAAAAAACTATTTTCCTCTAGACAAGTGAGGAAAGTGAGTACAAGAGCTGTTTTTCTCTAAGCAAGTGAGAAATGTAAGTACAAAAACTGTTTTCCTCTAGGTAATGAGGAAGGTTGAGTGCTGTAGTAATTAGTAGCTTATTTAGTGCTTACAAGTTCTGAACAAGTGTTGAGCATGAATAAGCAAATTTAAGTACTAAAACTAAGAATCTGTATCTGCACTAGAGGAGTTACAGGACAGAAACAAGTGCAAATGCGGGCTTTCAAATCAGAAAGTTGAGAGAGATGGAAGAGATTGCCCAAATGGCCAGTAACTACAATTTCTGGGCCAGAACCACTCCTTATGTCATAGACAGGTTACCTAGTGCTTACCACTCCCACTGATAAGCTAGAAAGCTTCCCTCCAACACAGAAAGGCTTGGGGGGCTCAGAAGCTTACAAACAGTCCTGGATACAGCAAATCTGTATCTGGAACACTAGTTACAGGAAAGGTAGGAAACGGGCTTACAGTTTTGTTTTTTTTTTCAGAAAAGTAGCAAAAACAGTAGTAAAAACAATTCACATGCAGTGCAAGCTAGCACACGAGTATGTAGCAATATTAGACCAAACACAGTTTAAAAATGCAATTAAATTAAAAAGGACTAAAAGCAAGTGCAGAGGGAGTTTATTAGGTAGAATGTGGTAAAGAGATGGGACTGGGGGGTGTCCCAGATCAAATCTACAGTGGGGCGGGCAACTGCAAAAACCACCAAATTTAAACTACAAACTAAAAATAGGGAGAGTGGGTGGGACAGAACAATTCAACAGAGATCTAAGCAACAACTAACAGTACAAACTTTAAAACCAAAAAAATATTCTGAGCTCTGTATATTTGCAGATGTCCTTCGTGGTTCACTGTTGCAGTTATGACTGTAGGGTTCTTCCTGCCAGCAGCAGCCCCCGATCGGCCAGAGTCCCAAAGTCTGGATCGGGCATCAGCTGAGGTCGCTTTTATCCTGATGTCAATGCGCCAGAAGGTATAAAGACCTTAGCTGACGCCATTTCTCCAGTCTTTCTTGCCACGCGGTGCCCTTTGCAGTTCACTGATGCTGGTCGGCCTGTTCCTGTTTGTTTTTGGATTTAATCCCAGGATTTTTGTTTTATAAGATAAGTACCCCATTGGGGAGGTCTTTTTCTTGCTCCAGTCAGATGTCAGAAAAAGTTAATAATTGTATTTCTTGTGGGAAGCAAATACCTCATAGGGATTTTCACTCTTACTGTATTCCCTGCCTGGGTCCTGACCACGATGTTGCTAATTGTGCGTTTTGTGCTAGATTTAATCAGCATACTATTAGGCGTAGATATAACTTTGCCTTTTACTATTTTGGAAAAAGGTTTAATTATAACATGTCTTCAGATTCTTTTCCAGTTTCTGGGGTGTGTAAGAGGCATAAGGATGCAGACAGGCCTCCGAGGTCCACAGCAAAGGATGTTGCTCAGTTATTGCCAGTTGCTGGTTCGTCAGTCATCAGTGAGGTGCCTTTGTAGCACCTGTTGTCCGCCTCTTTTGAACCAATTGCCTGTACCAACTCCGATGTGGAGCTGATGGGGTCTTCAGAATTGCCAGGGACTGGACCTTCGGATACTGCTCCCTCAGTTGGGTCCAGAGCCGGTAGGCAGGTACTGGCTTCTGAGGGAGTTCTTAGGCCTTCGCAGCTTCCTGTAAATGTGGATTCAGTTTTACATTCAAAGACAAATCTAAGGCTCCAGCTAAAGTGAAATGGCAAGCACAGGCACCTTTTGATCAGGGTCCTAGGCCTCAGAGGCAGATGCTTAGGATGGCTGAAGATCTCTTAACTATGATCAGGGGTTCACATTCCCCTCCTGACAAGAAGCCTAGATTACAGTCCAATTATGATTCTTCAGACCAAATTTCTGTTTCTTCTGCTTCTTCCCTTGAGCAGGATTATTCTTTTCCTCCTTATGGGGATTCTGATGCTGAAGATTCCTTTCCTTCAGCCTCTCCTCCTGAGGATTATTCTTTTGGTGAAACTTTTGCATGATATGAGGGTGCATTTTCACTGGGAAGGGCAGGAATTCTCTGAATCCAAGAAAAGGCTTAGGGATTTTCTTCTTCTGCCACAGCATAGGCCTCTGGCTATTCCCCCTGTATTGGACATTGTAGATGATGTTTTTTCGGAAGCTTCTCTCTCTCTTCTGATTCTTTTCCCTCTGCTCCGGTCAAACTGGATAGGTATTATAGGGTTCCAGATTCTCACAAGTTTCTTTTTAAGAATCTTTCACCTGATCCAGAAACAATTTCTCAGGGTCCTAAGGGTGTTAAAGTGGCCTCTGCTAAAAATTCTATTCCCTCTGACCGAGAGTCCAGGGCTTTGGAGAGATGGGGTAAAAAGGTTTATACTTCTGCTACATTGTCTATTAGGGCTTTGAACTGTCAATTTCATATGCTGAAGTATCAGCAATACCTTTTGTCTGTATTTAAACAAAACATGTCAGCTATTTCTATTGGTGCGGATAATCAGGAGTTACAGGATTTATTGCATGCTATTAAACAGGTGGGTAAACATACCCTGCATTGTGGTTTTGATTCTTTGGAAGCTTCTTGTAGGGCTGCAACAGCTGGCGCAGTTATCAGACGACATGCTTGGTTAAAGGAACAAAGCTTGCCGGATCAGGTTAAAGCCAAACTTTTGGATGCCCCTTTGCAGCACGATGTTCTGTTTGGGTCCAAAGCTGAAGAGGTATTAAAGAAAATGGAGGACAAAGCCAAATCTATGCAGATGGTTAAGAATTTTTTACAGGTGCAACCTCCTAGATTTAGCAGACACTGGCCAGCTTAACCTTGGTCCTTTCTGGGCTCGGACAAGTCTCAGAGAGGCAGATGCAGGCGTTCCAGAGGTAGGGGACAGGCACAGACCCATTTTAGGAATAGGCAGTGGAGTGCCCCCTCTCCCAAGGGAGGTGAAGATAAGTCTCAACCCTACCATAAACAGTCTTTATGACTCTCCCTTTCTGGTTCCAGGGGCTCCTCTCCTGGAAGCACCTTTGGGAGGAAGGATTTCTCTTTTTTATCAAAATTGGAGCCACATAACCCGGGACAAATGGGTTCTGGACATAGTCTCAAGAGGTTACAGATTTAATTTCCACACCTTGCCAAAATGAAACGGTTGGCCAGATCTGCCAAATCATCAGTGGGCAGAGGCGCAACAGCAGGTTCAGTCCCTCCTGGCTATGAGGGCCATAGAATTAGTGCCAAATTTAGAAATAGGGCAAGGTTTTTATTCCAGACTTTTCCTGGTTCCCAGGAAGGAAAATTCATGGAGACCAATCCTGGACCTTTCTGTACTAAACACCTTCCTAGATATACCAAAATTCAAGATGCTCGCAAGAACGCTTGGATGGTGACTTTGGACTTAAAAGAAGCTTACCTGCATATTCCTATAAGGCAAGAGTGCAGAAGGTATCTGCGTTTCAAAGCGGGCTCGAAGCATTACCAGTTCTCTGTGCTTCCCTTTGGCTTATCTACTGCGCCCAGGGTCTTTACAAAGTGCCTGGCACCAGTAATGGCATTTTGCAGACAGAAGGGGATT
Source organism: Protopterus annectens (assembly GCF_019279795.1). Taxonomy (NCBI): domain Eukaryota; kingdom Metazoa; phylum Chordata; order Ceratodontiformes; family Protopteridae; genus Protopterus; species Protopterus annectens. The sequence goes on from NC_056749.1 coordinate 37,528,193, forward strand.
CAAATATACCCTTATCTGGACGACTGTCTTATTCAAGCGGATGACAAAGACACTCTACTTCGGCATCTAGCTTTTGTGCAGCATATTCTTCAGTAGTTCGGTTTCACAGTGAATCTAAAGAAATCAAATCTGGTACCCACACAACAGATTACTTTCCTGGGTGCTCTTCTGAGTAGTACAACCCAGATGGCTTCCTTGACACCAGACAAGAAAGTGCAACTGGCTTCTTCTTTCTGGCACCTGGCTTCAATGAAACAGCTGACTGCAAGAAAAAATCTGCAGGCTTTGGGTTACATGGCTTACTGCATTCTGCTAATACCATATGCAAGACTGCATATGAGGAAACTGCAGTGGTACATCAAGAGTGTATGGTCTCAGCATTACCACAGTTTGGAAACAGTGATCACGATTTTGCCTTGTCTTCAGCAAGAGTTTCTTTGGTGGGCCGAAGCTTGTCGACAGAACAAGGGGAAGCCTTTTTGTCCTCCACTGACCAACCAAGTTCTGACAATGGATGCTTCAGATTATGCCTGGGGAGCCCACATGCACGGGAGATGTCTTCATGGTGTTTGGACAAAGGAGCAAACACACCTGCACATAAATTTGAAGGAGATGCTAGCTGTACAGAATGCCCTGATAGCCTTCAGGGACCTTCTTCTACCAGGACAATTGTTGATACAGACAGACAACACTACAGTGATGTGGTACATAAACAAGCAGGGGGGCTCTCACTCTTACCCCCTGTGCAGATTAGCCATGACTCTATGGTACACTGCTCTGACCTGCAGTGTTGACTTACAAGCGCAATTCCTGCCAGGAAAAGACAACACTCTGGCAGACACATTGAGCAGACACATTTCGGATCCACACGAATGGATGTTGGATGTTCGGATATTCAGGATGATTATAAAGACTTGGGGATGTCTCGACATAGATCTCTTTGCATCCCCTCAGAATCATCAACTTCCGACATTCTGCACAAGGACCTACCACAAACTAGCATGGTAAGTGGATGCCCTCTCATTCAGTTGGAAACACCTCTCAGTATATGCTTTTCCTCCTTTTCCTCTTCTACCTCGGGAACTTCTGAAGATAAAACAGGACAGACTGCAAATGATTTTACTGGCTCCCAGTTGGCCTCGGCAATTCTGGTATTCCACTCTGATGAACCTGGTTCAGGAGCCTTCCTGGATTCTGCCTCAGATCCCTCATCTACTGTCTCAACAGGATGGCCAGATCCTGCACAGTCATGACAAAACTCTGAATCTAGCTGCCTGGTGGATCCAGGGTCTGTAAACACCTCTACTCTTTCCAAACAGGTAGTGGATGTAATCCTTGAAGCTAGACGGCCCAGCACTAGAAAATCTTATGCGGGTAAATGGAAAAGATTTTGCTCCTGGAATCAAGTCCAGGGTGATGATTCTGCTGTTCTGAAAATTCCTCTGATTTTACAGTATCTGACAGAGTTGTTACATATGGGCCTATCTTTTTCGTCTGTTAAGCTTCATGCTTCTGCAATTTCTGCACATTATGATACGGATCCTCCGATTTTTTCTCATCCATTACTTAAACAATTTCTTAGAGGGGCTAAGAATATTCGGCCCCCTATGAGGGCTCCTGTTCCCACTTGGGATCTTAACTATGTTTTGGAGAAATTAACCTTGTCTCCTTTTGAACCTGCAGCTTCCATGGATTTGAAATTTTTGTCTTGGAAAACTGCTTTTCTTTTAGCTATTACCTCTGCTAGAAGAATTTCGGAATTGCAAGCACTCATGGCTGTGGAACCCTTCCTTATTTTTCATCAGGACAGGGTATCTCTATGGACTAATCCCACATTTATGCCCAAGGTGGATTCAGCAGTGGTCTTGAATCAGTCTATTCATTTGCCTACCTTTTATCCTAATCCTGAAAGTGAGGAAGAAAGTCTTTTGCACTCTTTAGACGTGCACAGGCAGCTTCGTTTATACCTGGACAGGACCAAGATATTCCAGAAATCTGATCAGTTGTTTGTTGCTTATGCTCCTACTGTTCAGGGGAAAGCAATCACTAAGCAAACTATTTCCAAGTGGATTGCCCATTGCATCAAGTTCTGTTACTCTTATCATGGCAATCCAGTTCCTGTTAATGTTAGGACTCATTCTACCCAGGCTATTGCTACTTCAGCAGCTTTTCTTTGTGGGGTTCCTACCAAGGATATTTTGGAAGCTGCTACTTGGAGTTCTGTACATACTTTTTCTAAGCATTACAACCTCCCTCTCTATTCTAAATCTAGGGCCGATTTTGCTTCTGCGGTTTTGCAAGGTTTTGTGACCGCTCCCTCTGTTTCTCCTCCAGCCACCCTTTCTTAGCTTTGGGACTCAACCCTACAGTGATGACTGCAACAGTGAACCACGAAGGACATAGTACAGTTGTGTACTCTTACCATAAATGTAGATATTCGAGTGTGTTCACTGTTGCAGTCTGGGTTACCCTCCCTCCAACCCCCTCTTTTGTTTTTTCTTTGAGTATTATCTGTTATGAGGTATTTTGGCTGATGAGGTTTTGGGCATGGTTTCTTTTTTAGACTTTTCTTTCTGGGCACGTGACATCTGGGGCAAGAAAAACTGGGGAAATGGCATCAGCTGAGGTCTTTATACCTTCTGGCGCATTGACGTCAGGATAAAAGCGACCTCAGCTGTTGCCCAATCTAGACTTTGGGACTCTGGCCGATCGGGGTCTGCTGCTGGCAGGAAGAACCCTACAGTCATGACTGCAACAGTGAACACACTCAAACATCTACATTTATGGTAAGAGTACACAACTGTACTATCAGTCTGTCAGAAGAACAGGGAGGCAACAGTTTCAACAGAGATCTAAGCAACAATTAACAAACTCTATAACCAAAAAAAATGTAACTAGATAATAATATCTAGCCTTTATACTAAAAGCTTGTTTATTTATTTTTCTGAACAATAACTGTAATCGTCGTTGACTTTTTCTTGTTAAAGGAACCCATTGTTTGTACTCTAACTCTTTGATATTTTCATGTAATTAACTTTGCTATGTGGTGCTTTTCTCCCCGGGCCTCCACTGAAGACGGGCTCTTAAGCCCAGCGGATCTCCCTGGTAATCAAACTGGAATAAATAAATAATATACTCAGCTCTGTATATTTGCAGATAGTCTGGAAGGCAGTCTCTCACAACACAGGTTCCAGCAATTAAATGCAGACTGTTACTGTAATTTTTCTACTATAATTTTTAGGATAGCTTGCAGGTTTATTCTTAAGTAGGAGCATTGTTTTACTGTTGTTAGCCAGGTTGGTGTCTGTTCAGGATGCGCATATATATAGTTCTTACTCATGGCTAAATCTTCATGCAAGATGTTAATACTTTTAACCAGAAGTTAGGTACTGCATCTGGGCCTGGGGTTTTCCAGTTAGAGGCTTTTCTTAACTTTGTTTCAGTCTCTCTGTCTGTTACTTCATCCCATTTCATATCCTGTACCTTTAAACTTCTTATTCTTTCTTTTACTTCTTCTAGCCATTTAGGATCTTTGTTATGTTCCACAGGATCTTTATAAACGCTTCTCCAAAATGCATTGATTTCTTCTTTTTTGGTGTTTTTTTTACCTTGTTTCTCAGTTCTCTATAAAACTTTTTGGGTCATCCATAAATTGCTTATTTTGTACTTTTCCTTTATATTTATCTGCGTATCTTCTAAGTTTTTCTGCCTGTGCTGAGAATTTTAGTTTGTTATTTGCGATAGTACATAATAGATCCCGATGTGTTCTAATACTGTGCATTGCTATTATCACATCTGTCTTTCTAAGTATTTTTGTTGATCTGTTCCCTCTTCTATGGTCTTCTAACAGTGACACTTCCTGTTTTAATTGCTTTATAGTTTTCTCTGTTCGATACCTCCATGATGGTATTTGATTTCTCATCTTCCTTTTCCTCACTACCCTGTGCTCTTGTGGTAGAACTTTATCAGTTATTAATTTAGCTGCACAGTAATATATCCTGTTTACTTCTGTTATATCACATGGATCTCTATGGACAGTCCTAATTACTGTGTTCATTTGTTTTATCAAACTTCTAACTTTTTGGGTTTTACTGACCTTCTGCAGTCTATTTCTATCATTGATCTTAATATGTGTATCTATCTCTATTAAATCAAGCAACTCTTCTCTTAACTCATTTTCTTCCAAACTGAGGGCACATCCCCTGTTTCCGTTCCCTGCTGGTATTCTATAGAAAGTTCTATAGCATCTTCCTGTGGCACGTTCTGTTCAGTTTCATCCTGTGCCATCTGTTGTTCTGTCATATGGGAACTCACAAGCCTATCACTCCTCAACATTGACTGCGTCAGAGTTTCCACAGTTTCCTGTTCCTTTCCTTGCTGTCTAGCTTCAAGTGAATGTTTAAACTTGTTTCCTGTGGAAGGCTCCAAATTATCTTCATATGGCACCTAACCAATTACTTCCTGTTGCACTGATGTCCCCTTAATTTGGATACCTGTTACTCTATCCTGTTGTGGTGCTTTCTGAATTAGATTTTCTGATACCCATTACTCTATCCTGTTGTGGTGCTTTCTGAATTAGATTTTCTGATATCCATTACTCTATCCTGTTGTGGTGCTTTCTGAATTAGATTTTCTGATATCCATTACTCTATCCTGTTGTGGTGCTTTCTGAATTAGATTTTCTGATATCCATTACTCTATCCTGTTGTGGTGCTTTCAGAATTAGATTTTTTGATATCAATTACTCTATCCTGCTGTGGTGCTTTCTGAATTAGATTTTCTGATATCCATTACTCTATCCTGTTGTGGTGCTTTCTGAATTAGATTTTCTGATATCCATTACTCTATCCTGTTGTGGTGCTTTCTGAATTAGATTTTCTGATATCCATTACTCTATACTGTTGTGGTGCTTTCAGAATTAGATTTTCTGATATCCATTACTCTATCCTGCTGTGGTGCTTTCTGAATTAGATTTTCTGATATCCATTACTCTATCCTGTTGTGGTGCTTTCTGAATTAGATTTTCTGATACCCATTACTCTATCCTGTTGTGGTGCTTTCTGAATTAGATTTTCTGATATCCATTACTCTATCCTGTTGTGGTGCTTTCTGAATTAGATTTTCTGATATCCATTACTCTATCCTGTTGTGGTGCTTTCTGAATTAGATTTTCTGATATCCATTACTCTATCCTGTTGTGGTGCTTTCAGAATTAGATTTTCTGATATCCATTACTCTATCCTGCTGTGGTGCTTTCTGAATTAGATTTTCTGATATCCATTACTCTATCCTGTTGTGGTGCTTTCTGAATTAGATTTTCTGATATCCATTACTCTATCCTGTTGTGGTGCTTTCTGAATTAGATTTTCTGATATCCATTACTCTATCCTGTTGTGGTGCTTTCTGAATTAGATTTTCTGATATCCATTACTCTATCCTGTTGTGGTGCTTTCTGAATTAGATTTTCTACACTGAATCCTTCATTCGGGAGGTGCTCCATGACCTCAGTTTTTAGTTTTTTAACTTCTCCATTACTGATGATCTTATCTACTTTTCCTCTTTGTCTTATTTTTTGTATTGTAAGGTTTTCCATGTCTGGATTCCTTTACCTGTATTTCTTTTCAAATATCTTTGGTGCTGCTGTTTTTGTATTGGTTAGTTTTGCTTTCTCCTTTGCATAAATATTATACCATATTAAATCTCTCTTTCTTTCCCATGTCCAAATGTCTTCTTCAGATGTTTTCTGATCTTCCTGTTTCTCCCTACTTTGAGAACTTACTCCATCCTGCTGTGATGTAACCTGTGCTAGGCCTTCTACACCAAATCCTTCACTTCGCAGACACTCCATAACTTCAACGTCTATTTTTTTTAACTTCTGCTTTGCTGATATTCTTTTCTACGTTCCATCTTTGTGATATTTTTTTATTGGGAACTTTTCCATATTCGGATGCCTTTACCTGTATTTCTATTTGAATATCTTTGGGGCTGCCTTCTTTATATTGATTAATTTGGCTTTCACCTTTGCATAAATATTGCACCATATCAAATATGTCTTTCTTTCCCATGTCCATATTTCTTTTTGTACTTTTCAAATATCTCTAGGTTTTGTTGTTTATATTTTCTCACTTCCTCAGAGGGTTCTTTTTCCAAAGAGATCAACGTTTCTTCATCTATATACTGTTTTTCACAAATCTGTTGTATTAATGAACACAGATGCTTATTTGAAGCTTCTGACAGTTTTTCTTATGAAGTATTTCTTTTTCCTCCAATTTCTCACTAAAACTTTTTGTATATCTTGTGGCTGGAAATTCTGGGCTTTTTACATAATAGTAACAATACATAATTTCTTTGTTATCCTCAATAGTCCACTCTTTCGTCTTTATGGCTCTTCTTTGGCCTATCAGTTTTCGTAATTTTTGTGGACTGCTACTTCCTTCTACAATGGGGACAGGGGTCATCCTTCCCCTGGGTCAGGCCTGGCCCCACTGTAGGAATGTTTCTGTATTTTGCGGATTCTACACTGTCATTTTTTCCACTCCTGGCACCAGTGCACCTACCAGGATTAGGCACTTTTTTATCCTGGGTCTTGTGCACCCAGCTATCTTTTTAATGTTTGGCCTACTTCTGTCCATGATATATGCTATACAAATACAGTCTATGTATCATTGTCGTCTTGGTGAGATTTTGTGAAAAACAGGGTCCACCTCATGAAGGTGCTCACCAAGACTTGAGGATGAATTCAGTTTCAGCACCACTGCTCTCCTTTGCTTGCTGACTTAACATCTCTCCATTCAGATGCTGTCTGATTGTATAGATTGGGAGATGATCACTGAGGTAGTCAAACATTGTACCTGTGGTGGTGAGTTTCCTAGAGTCTGATACTAGGATCCATTCTAACTGTGAATTTAATGTCCTACTATAATGTGAGGGGGGCTATTAATTAGTTGTGTGAAACCAGCTAAGTTACCAGTAGATGTAAGGGAGTTAGAGTTTATGTCCAACCAATTGACATTCACATCACCTAGTAGTATTTCTTGTGGAAATGTTATGGATATCCAGTGTAGGATATCTTCCAGTACAGCTGTATAGTCACCAAAAGGGATGTAAAAGGCTGTAATACATGTTTGTTTCTAACTGTTTGTTTTCAGAAAAGTAATAAGAAGGCCTGCTGAAGTTAATTTTGGTATTGTTTTGTCGTGAGGGGAAATCTGGTAGTTGTTCAGAAATATAAAATAAATACCATTACCTTTCCTGTTTATACAGTCTTAATGGATAATATTATAGCCAGGAGTTATAGTTTCAGAGCTGTTTATGCTGGATTTAAGCCAAAGCTTCAGTTACGAGAATATCAGGCTTATGTTGGGTGATGCTGGCATGTAGTCCAGCAGTTTTATTTCTTATACTTCTAACATTTCTGGCATAAAAAGTTAGATTTCCAGGGTTTGGAGGTTGACTGTTGCAGGGTTAGAGTAGTGTGTGGAAGAGAATTGTCTCCTCCTTGAAAACTTTTAGTATATTGAGGAATTACTGATACTTGTTTTTTTGAAGTATTTTCCATATATAGAATTACTCTAAGTGAGACAGTGGTGGCTGCGATAAGATGCCACTGGTGCATGTTATCACAGCCACCACTCTATCTCACTTAGAGAACTTGACTGACTTGAACTCCCTCAACTACTTCACTTGAAGCAACTCTCTCACGCCCACAAGTTAGTAAACCATCATCTCAAAGTCCCATCCCTTCAAAACCTTCTCCAGCCCTACTGCTCCACTAGACCACTACGCTCCAGCAACAAAAATGTAGTTCTAGTGACCAAACCCAAGAACTCAACGAGAGAAGCACGATTCTCCTGTGTCATATCCAGATTATGGAACAATCTCCCTCCCTCTATAACCACACTACCTTCTTGCAAACACTTCAAGATTGCACTAAAACTCAATTAAAGGTCTCTGGTTATGCCCATGCACCAGTCCCAACTAGTAACCCTCCTTTTACCTCCCCGTCCTCTCCCCTCCCCTCCCCACCCTGCCTCACACTTTCTGATCATTGCATTTCTTTCTCTGCAGGCTCTGGCTCACCCTTTACCCTCCCCTTCCCTCCTCACTCAGTCTGTCAGACCTGTTATAACATGCTTAACTACCTCACTTCATCTCAACTCCAAATACACATCCAACTGACTTACACCTAGCTTCCTCTCACTGCCACGTGTACTACTCACTCAGTCTCCTCTCTTACTCCTCTGTCTTCCCCTTCCATCCCATTAGCCCTTCTAGCTTGTTCCACCTTCTTATGCTTTATATCTGCTTGACTTTAGTGCAATATTTGTACATAAGATTTAGGTATATGAGTTTAGAACAGTATCCGTTTGAGCTTAGTACTATCTGTATATACATCCTGCCTTTATTCCTCGCCTCTAGCTAGATATTGGTATATCTGTTCATTACTACGTTTCATATTGTATGTATAGCTAATGTTTGCTGCAGTATGTATTATTTGCTATTGGTATATCTGTTCATTACTATGTTTCATATTGCAGGTATAGCTAATGGTTGCTGCAGTATGTATTATTTGCTATTGGTATATCTGTTCATTACTATGTTTCATATTGTATGTATAGCTAGTGTTTGCTGCAGTATGTATTATTTGCTATTGGTATATATGTTCATTACTATGTCTCATATTGTATGTATAGCTAATGTTTGCAGCGGTATGTATTATTTGCTATTGGTATATCTGTTCATTACTATGTTTCATATTGTATGTATAGCTAATGTTTGCTGCAGTATGTATTATTTGCTATTGGTATATCTGTTCATTGCTATGTTTCATATTGTATGTATAGCTAATGTTTGCTGCAGTGTGTATTATTTGCTATTGGTGTATCTGTTCATTACTATGTTTCATATTGTATGTATAGCTAATGTTTGCTGCAGTATGTATTATTTGCTATTGGTATATCTGTTCATTGCTATGTTTCATATTGTATGTATAGCTAATGTTTGCTGCAGTATGTATTATTTGCTATTGGGATATCTGTTCATTACTGTGTTTCATATTGTATGTATAGCTAATGTTTGCTGCAGTATGTATTATTTGCTATTGGTATATCTGTTCATTACTATGTTTCATATTGTATGTATAGCTAATGGTTGCTGCAGTGTGTATTATTTGCTATTGGTATATCTGTTCATTACTATGTTTCATATTGTATGTATAGCTAATGGTTGCTGCAGTATGTATTATTTGCTATTGGTATATCTGTTCATTACTAGGTTTCATATTGTATGTGTAGCTGATGTTTGCTGCAGTATGTATTATTTGCTATTGGTATATATGTTCATTACTATGTCTCACATTGTATGTATAGCTAATGTTTGCTGCAGTGTGTATTATTTGCTATTGGTATATATGTTCATTACTATGTCTCATATTGTATGTATAGCTAATGTTTGCTGCAGTGTGTATTATTTGCTATTGGTATATCTGTTCATTACTATGTCTCATATTGTATGTATAGCTAATGTTTTCTGCAGTATTTATTATTTGCTATTGGTATATCTATTCATTACTGTGTGTCGTATTGTATGTATAGCTAATGTTTGCTGCAGTATGTATTATTTGCTATTTGTATATCTGTTCATTACTATGTTTCATATTGTATGTATAGCTAATGTTTGCTGCAGTATGTATTATTTGCTATTGGTATATCTGTTCATTACTATGTTTCATATTGTATGTATAGCTAATGTTTGCTGCAGTATGTATTATTTGCTATTGGTATATCTGTTCATTACTATGTTTCATACTGTATGTATAACTAATGTTTGCTGCAGTATGTATTATTTGCTATTGGTATATCTGTTCATTACTATGTCTCATATTGTATGTGTAGCTAATGTTTGCTGCAGTATGTATTATTTGCTATTGGTATATCTGTTCATTACTATGTTTCATATTGTATGTATAGCTAATGTTTGCTGCAGTATGTATTATTTGCTATTGGTATATCTGTTCATTACTATGTTTCATATTGTATGTATAGCTAATGTTTGCTGCAGTATGTATTATTTGCTATTGGTATATCTGTTCATTACTATGTTTCATATTGTATGTATAGCTAATGTTTGCTGCAGTATGTATTATTTGCTATTGGTATATCTGTTCATTACTATGTTTCATATTGTATGTATAGCTAATGTTTGCTGCAGTATGTATTATTTGCTATTGGTATATCTGTTCATTACTATGTTTCATATTGTATGTATAGCTAATGTTTGCTGCAGTATGTATTATTTGCTATTGGTATATCTGTTCATTACTATGTTTCATATTGTATGTATAGCTAATGTTTGCTGCAGTATGTATTATTTGCTATTGGTATATCTGTTCATTACTATGTTTCATATTGTATGTATAGCTAATGTTTGCTGCAGTGTGTATTATTTGCTATTGGTATATCTGTTCATTACTATGTTTCATATTGTATGTATAGCTAATGTTTGCTGCAGTATGTATTATTTGCTATTGGTATATCTGTTCATTACTATGTTTCATATTGTATGTATAGCTAATGTTTGCTGCAGTATGTATTATTTGCTATTGGTATATCTGTTCATTACTATGTTTCATATTGTATGTATAGCTAATGTTTGCTGCAGTATGTATTATTTGCTATTGGTATATCTGTTCATTACTATGTTTCATATTGTATGTATAGCTAATGTTTGCTGCAGTATGTATTATTTGCTATTGGTATATCTGTTCATTACTATGTTTCATATTGTATGTATAGCTAATGTTTGCTGCAGTATGTATTATTTGCTATTGGTATATCTGTTCATTACTATGTTTCATATTGTATGTATAGCTAATGTTTGCTGCAGTATGTATTATTTGCTATTGGTATATCTGTTCATTACTATGTTTCATATTGTATGTATAGCTAATGTTTGCTGCAGTATGTATTATTTGCTATTGGTATATCTGTTCATTACTATGTTTCATATTGTATGTATAGCTAATGTTTGCTGCAGTATGTATTATTTGCTATTGGTATATCTGTTCATTACTATGTTTCATATTGTATGTATAGCTAATGTTTGCTGCAGTATGTATTATTTGCTATTGGTATATCTGTTCATTACTATGTTTCATATTGTATGTATAGCTAATGTTTGCTGCAGTATGTATTATTTGCTATTGGTATATCTGTTCATTACTATGTTTCATATTGTATGTATAGCTAATGTTTGCTGCAGTATGTATTATTTGCTATTGGTATATCTGTTCATTACTATGTTTCATATTGTATGTATAGCTAATGTTTGCTGCAGTATGTATTATTTGCTATTGGTATATCTGTTCATTACTATGTTTCATATTGTATGTATAGCTAATGTTTGCTGCAGTATGCATTATTTGCTACTGGTATATGTGTTCATTACTATGTTTCATATTGTATGTATAGCTAATGTTTGCTGCAGTATGTATTATTTGCTATTGGTATATCTGTTCATTACTAGGTTTCATATTGTATGTATAGCTAATGTTTGCTGCAGTATGTATTATTTGCTATTGGTATATCTGTTCATTACTAGGTTTCATATTGTATGTACAGCTAATGTTTGCTGCAGTATGTATTATTTGCTATTGGTATATCTGTTCATAACTATGTTTCATATTGTATGTGTAGCTAATGTTTGCTGCAGTATGTATTATTTGCTGTTGGTATATCTGTTCATTACTATGTTTCATATTGTATGTGTAGCTAATGTTTGCTGCAGTGTGTATTATTTGTATTGTTACATCTGTTCATTACTATGTTTCATATTGTATGTATAGCTAATGTTTGCTGCAGTATGTATTATTTGCTATTGGTATATCTGTTCATTACTATATTTCATATTGTATGTGTAGCTAATGTTTGCTGCGGTATGTATTATTTGCTGTTGGTATATGTGTTCATTACTATGTTTCATATTGTATTTATAGCTAATGTTTGCTGCAGTATGTATTATTTGCTATTGGTATATCTGTTCATTGCTATGTTTCATAATGTATGTATAGCTAATGTTTGCTGCAGTATGTATTATTTGCTATTGGTATATCTGTTCATTGCTATGTTTCATATTGTATGTATAGCTAATGTTTGCTGCAGTGCGTATTATTTGCTATTGGTATATCTGTTCATTACTACGTTTCATATTGTATGTATAGCTAATGTTTTCTGCAGTATGTATGTATTTGCTAATGGTATATCTGTTCATTACCATGTTTCATATTGTATGTATAGTTAATGTTTGCTGCAGTATGTATTATTTGCTATTGGTATATCTGTTCATTACTATGTTTCATATTGTATGTATAGCTAATGTTTGCTGCAGTATGTATTATTTGCTATTGGTATATCTGTTCATTACTATGTTTCATATTGTATGTGTAGCTAATGTTTGCTGCGGTATGTATTATTTGCTGTTGGTATATGTGTTCATTACTATGTTTCATATTGTATGTATAGCTAATGTTTGCTGCAGTATGTATTATTTGCTATTGGTATATCTGTTCATTACTAGGTTTCATATTGTATGTACAGCTAATGTTTGCTGCAGTATGTATTATTTGCTATTGGTATATCTGTTCATTACTAGGTTTCATATTGTATGTACAGCTAATGTTTGCTGCAGTATGTATTATTTGCTATTGGTATATCTGTTCATAACTATGTTTCATATTGTATGTGTAGCTAATGTTTGCTGCGGTATGTATTATTTGCTGTTGGTATATCTGTTCATTACTATGTTTCATATTGTATGTGTAGCTAATGTTTGCTGCAGTGTGTATTATTTGTATTGTTACATCTGTTCATTACTATGTTTCATATTGTATGTATAGCTAATGTTTGCTGCAGTATGTATTATTTGCTATTGGTATATCTGTTCATTACTATGTTTCATATTGTATGTGTAGCTAATGTTTGCTGCGGTATGTATTATTTGCTGTTGGTATATGTGTTCATTACTATGTTTCATATTGTATTTATAGCTAATGTTTGCTGCAGTATGTATTATTTGCTATTGGTATATCTGTTCATTACTATGCTTCATATTGTATGTATAGCTAATGTTTGCTGCAGTATGTATTATTTGCTATTGGTATATCTGTTCATTACTATGTTTCATATTGTATGTATAGCTAATGTTTGCTGCAGTATGTATTATTTGCTATTGGTATATCTGTTCATTGTTATGTTTCATATTGTATGTATAGCTAATGTTTGCTGCAGTATGTATTATTTGCTATTGGTATATGTGTTCATTACTATGTTTCATATTGTATGTATATATAATGTTTGCTGCAGTATGTATTATTTGATATTGTATGCATATTCAGTTGTTCTTCCTGTGCTCTGCTGCTCATTTATTGTTCTGTGGAGCTTTTCTCCACAAGCCTTCACTGAAAAAGGACCTGTGTCCAGTTGGAATTTCCCAGTAAATAAATAAATTAATTTAATGTTGCTTTGGTCTGAGTTAAAATGGAGTTAATCAGAGTGTATTTTGAGTAAACATGAAGAGCGTCAATAAATAGGTTTGGTGTGATGTGTGAAGAGTGTAGGGAGGAAATATGAATAGGTGGTTGTGACAGAGTTGGAGAGATGTTGAGAGCTATTATAGAGTCATGGTAGGTTCATAGGTAGGTACTAGGCTACTGGCCCTGGTGCCTATACAAGCCCAGCCAAAAAGGTACCCTGGCTTTTGACACCCAAGAAAATTATTTTCCTGTGCCACTGTCGAGCAGAGCCACAGAGGTGATCCCCGGGGTGAATTTCTTATTTCCCATACAATCATCAAGATTTTTCTTGAAGAGTGCTAATGAGGAGCTTTGTTGGATATAGATAGGTAGTTTATTCCAGAGTATGGGAAGTCTCTGGGACAGGAATCTATCCCTCCAGCATGTTCTGTTTATTGTGGTGACAAGGTTTAGGTCCCTAGAGCGTGTAGCTTGGAGGGATTGGGATTTCTTTAAGTGGAGCATGTCCAACAGCTCTGGGTTTGACATAGCTTTGTATGTTAGGCAGAGATCACCTCTGAGTAGGTGATATGCGACAGAGTAAAGCTGGAGTTTTTTGAGACGGTCTGCATAGGGCATCTGTTTGAGGCTGGTAATCCTCTTTATGACGTATTTCTGTGGCCTTTCCTGTTGTTGTAGATGTCTTGTGAGGTACATACCAAAAGGGGCGTTGTACTCTATAATGGGTCTAATGAGTGATGAGTAGAGGGGAACAATGACCTCTTTTTTTCTGGATGAGAAACCTTTTGTGATGAGGTGTGCCACGTAGAAGGATTTCCTGACTACTGCAGCTATATGATTATCAAAGGAGAGACTACTGTCCACCTATGTCCCATGGTCTCTTATCACACTTTCGGTGTTAAGTATACTACCGCCTATGTTGTAATTCATGGGTACAGAGTTTTTACCAAAGGGGATGACAATGCACTTTTTGGCATTGAGCTTAAGGCCATGGCTTTGACACCAGGCCTCTGTCTCTGTGAGGCCCTTTTGTAGGATGTCCACATCATTAGGAGTTTCGATTATGGCTCCTAGTTTGCAGTCATCTGCAAACTTCTTTAGCCAAAGACCTTCTGTGTTAGCCTGTACTTCAGAGAAGTAGATACCAAACAGGAGAGGACCCAGGACTGAACCCTGTGGTACTCCACTTGTCACTGGTCTGAAGTTGGATTTGGAGTCCGCTACTTTCACAGTGTGGGTTCTGTCCGTGAGCCAGTTGGCAACCCATCTTGTGACATAAGGATTTATACCTAGTTTAGTGAGTTTATCTATAATTCCAGAGTGGGGGATGGTGTTGAAAGCCTTGGCAAGATCTACATAGGCTGTGTGAACCACCTTACCCTTATCTACGGCTTTGTTGACTGCTTCAAAAAAATTTATCAGGTTTAGGAGACATGATCTGCCTTTTACAAACCCGAACTAGGTGGGGTCCAAAGTTTGGAGATTACCAGTGTCTTTGTTTATAAGTTCCATGATGATACGTTCCATGGCCTTGCAGACCAGGCTCATCAGGCTAATGGGGCGGTAGTTCCCGGGGTCCGTGGTGGCTCCCCCCTTGTGGAGTGGGATAACCGTCGCTGTGCACCATTCAGCAGGCACAAAGCCTGAGGTGAGGCTATAACTGAACATGGTACTTAGGTGGGGTACCACTTTGTTCTGTAGTTCGTGTAGAACACAGCCTGGTAGGTTGTCTGGTCCCATGGATGCTGTATTCTTGGCTTTGGAGAGTGTAGTTTTTACCTGTGCAGCCGTGATTACAGGAACTTTGCATACTTCCGGTATAGAGATGGTCTCTTTAGGGGGTGAGAGGGGGGTAAAGTTAGCACTGAACCTATCTGCCAGGATGTTAGCAATATCAGTTGGGTCTGTATATTTAGTGCCATTGTGCTGTAACTCAGAGCAGATCTGAGTGTTGCCATTGAGATTCTTGACATAGCTATAGAATGCTTTGTGGTTGTCTTTAGAAACGGTGGCAATTTTGTTTTTGTAACTAGCTTTGGAGGATTTTATCTGGGATCGCAGCTTCTTACTGAGGCTGATCAGGGAGCTCCTCCACTCATGGGATTTTACTCTCTTTTGCAACAGTTTCTTCCTTCTGTTGTACAGTTTGTTTATGGCAGGGGACCACCAGATTGGCTTCCTTTTTTTGGAGGGTAGCGTCTCAGTTCTGTTTGGGATAGCACAATCCATGCACTCATGTAAGTGCTTATAAAGTGCAATTGTGTAGGATTCAGTAGTCATTACTGTATTGTCCATCTGCATGGGTGTCATGAAGTTCACCACTTCTGTCTTAGGAAGCATGAAGTTGGCTTTGGAGAAATTTTTTACCATGGTTTCCTTAATGGGGGGTGGGGGCAGGATGTGGATATCTAGGGTAATTAGCTTATGGTCAGATCAAACCAATGAGGCGTTGACTTCAGGTGTGGAACACTGGTCACTTATGTTGGTAATGACTAGATCTAGGATATTGTTGCCCCTGGTGGGGGTGTGGACAAGTTGATCGAGGACATTGGAGTTTATGAATTCCAGAAAGCATTGAGCAAAGGAGTTGGTACATGAGTAGTTTTCCCAGTTAATGGTGGGGTAGTTGAAATCGCCCATTATTAGGGTGTTTGGTTGAACCCTAATATTTTCCAGTACATCAAGAAAAGAGGAGTGAGAATCCTGGGGCATGGTGGGTTATTTGTAGCAAGCTACAATTTGGATTGCAGTTTTGCCCAGAGTTAGTTGCACTTGGATAACCTCGGCTGCATTATGCTGAGCAACTAGCCTGGAGGTGTGGATATCCTTAATAAATATGGACACACCTCCACCTTTGGTGTTTCGGATGGGAAATGACCCAGCAGGATGAGATGAATAGAGTATAAGCTGAGGGGGTCGCATGATTTAGTAAAGGGATCTGTATTTCATTAATGGCATAAATTGGCCATAAGTGTGAGTGTGTGTGCAAGTGTGTGGTATGGAAGAACTACAGTGGGATGGCTAGCTACGTGGCAGTATAAACCTCAGCTCCAGATGATTGTCACTGTTGAAGTGACACCCCAACCTCTTGTGCAAAAATGAGAAAAAGGGGTTGTGAATGCAGGAATCAACAAGGAAACAAGACGCTGCAGGGCAGTAGGGCATTTAGTGGCAGTGGAGCCTGAAAGCTGGTAGAGGGTAGGTAGGAAAGCAATATTTTCTATGAAGAAAGAGGGGTAGGATGTCCTGGTATCTTATCTGGAATGTAAGGAATAGAGGGGTTTAAAAAACGGTTAGAACATGAAAATGTAGTTACAATGGGAAGACATGAGGGTCAAGAAAGGTGGAAAATACAATGTAGAACAGATACGTGCTGTTTGAGGGTGTGTCAGTATGAATGGATATAGTGCAAAGCAGTATGGGAGGGAGAAAGGTACAGTGGATATAAAAAGTTTACACCCCCCTGTTAAAATGCTAGGTTTTTGTGATATAAAAAAATGAGACCACAATAAATCATTTCAAAACTTTTCCCACCTTTAATGTGACCTATAACCTGTACAATTCAATTGAAAAACAAACAAATCTGTTAGGGGGAAAAATATAAAAAAATAAAATAAATGTACAATACACTGGTTGCATAAGTGTGCACACCCTTAAACTAATACTTTTTTGAAGCACGTTTTGATTTAATTACAACATTCAGTCTTCTTGGGTAGGAGTCTATTAGCATGGCACATCTTGACTTGGTAATATTTGCCCACTCTTCCTTGCAAAAGTGCTCCAAATCAGTCATATTGCAAGGGCATCTCTTGTGCACAGCCCTCTTCAGGTCACCCCACAGATTTTGTATTGCATTTAGGACTGGGATCTGGCTGGGCCATTCCAAAACTTAAATTTTCTTCTGGTGAATCTATTTTTTTGTTAGTTTGGATGTATGCTTGGGGTCATTGTCGTACTGAAAGGTGAAATTCCACTTAATCTTTAGCTTTCTAGCAGACGCCTGAAGGTTTTGGTCCAAAAGTGACTGGTATTTGGAAATGTTCATAATTCCCTCCACCTTGACTAAAGCCCCAGTTCTGGCTGAAAAAAGCAACCCCAAAAGCATGATACTGCCACCACCATGCTTCACAGTGGGGCTGATGTTCTTTTAGTGATGCAAAGTGTTGTTTTTGTGCCAAATGCATCTTTTGGATTCGTGGCCAAAAAGTTCAGCCTTGGTCTCATCAGACCATAACACATTTTCCCACATGCCTTTGGGAGGCTTGATGTATTGTTTTGCAAATTTTAGCTGGGCCTGGATCTTTTTCTGTGTAAGAAAAGGCTTCCGTCTTGCAACCTTACCCCATAGCTCAGACATATGGAGAGTAGAGGAGATTGTTGTCAGATGTAGTACACAACCAGTACTTGCCAGAAATTCCTGCAGCTCCTTCAGTGTTGCTGTAGGTCCCTTGGCAGTCTCCCTGACCATTGTTTTTGTCTTGTCTTTTCATCAATTTTGGAGGGACATCCAGTTCTTTGCAACGTCACTGTTATCCCACTTTTTGATGACTGTCTTCACTGTGTTCCATTGTATATCCAATGCTGTGGAAATGTTTTGTACCCTTCTCCTGACTGATACCTTTCAACAATGAGATCCCTTTGATGCTTCATATGCTGCCTGCGAGCAACTGAGTAAATGAGTAAATGTCAGGAAAATCCTACTAGGACAGCTGAACTATATTTGGGGTTAATCAGGGTCTCTTTAATTGATGGCAGGTGTGTACCAAAAAGACTGAATGCTGTAATTAAATCAAAAGGTGCTTTAACAAAGTATTAGTTTAAGGGTGTGCACACTCAACAAAGTATTAGTTTAAGGGTGTGCACACCTATGAAACCAGCATATTGTACATTTTTTTTATTTTTTATACTTTCCCCCTAACAGATTTGTTTGTTTTTCAATTGAATTGTACAGGTTATAGATCACATTAAAGGTGGGAAAAGTTTTGAAATGATTTATTGTGATTTCATTTTTTTATATCACAAAAACTTGGCATTTTAACAACAGGGGCGAGTAAACTTTTTATATCCACTGTAGTTGGGAAAGGGGCTAAAGGATTAAACAGAAGTTGGGGAAAAAGGGGTATTTGTATGACAGCAGTAAGGCTGTTTGGGAGGGTCAGGGAATAAGAATAAGTGAAATATGTGTGTGTGTGTGTGTGTGTGTGTGTGTGTGTGTGTGTGTGTGTGTGTGTGTGTGTGTGTGTGTGTGTGTGTGTGTGCGTGTGTGTGTGTGATATAATAGTACACTAACAGGAGGTAAGTGGGAGCTTGATGTAGAGTAGGGGAGGGTATGTGTGTGTGTGTGTGTGTGTGTGTGTTTGTGCGTGTAGGGGGTATAATAATACACTAACAGGAGGTGAGTGGGGGTTTGATGTAGAGTAGGGGAGGGTATGTGTGTGTGTGTGTGTGTGTGTGTGTGGGTACACTAACAGGAGGTGAGTGGGAGCTTGATGTAGAGTAGGGAAGGGTATGTGTGTTTGTGTTTGTGTGGGGTGTATAATAGTACAATAACAGGTGTGAGTGGGAGCCTGATGTAGAGTAGGGGAGGGTATGTGTGTGTGTGTGTGTGTGTGTGGGGGGGGTATAATAGTACACTAACAGGAGGTGAGTGGGAGCTTGATAGAGTGTAGGGAGGGTATGTGTGTGTTTGTGTGTGTGTGTGTGTGTTTGTGTGTGTGTGTGTGTGTGTGTGTGTGTGGGGGGGGTATAATAATACACTAACAGGAGGTGAGTTACGGGTTGATGTAGAGTAGGGGAGGGTGTGTGTGTGTGTGTGTGTGTGTGTGTGTGTGTGTGTGTGTGTGTGTGTGTGTGTGTGTGTGTGTGTGTGTGTGTGTGTGTGGGGGGGACTTTAATAGTTCACTAACAGGAGATGAATGGGAGCTCGATAAGTATAGGGAAGGGTATGTGTGTTTGTGTTTGTGTGGGGGGGTATAATAGTACACTAACCGGTGTGAGTGAGAGCCTGATGTAGAGTAGGGGAGGGTATGTTTTTTGTGTGTGTGGGTGGGTGGTTATAGTACACAGCTTTGGGATATTGGCAAAGTCTCTTGCTACCCCCATAGTGCCTTTTTTAGGCAAGGCTCAAAAGACAAACCCACCTCCATAGGTATCACAAGAGATAAGAAACTAAGAGTAATGCTACTCAATGCCAGAAGTCTAAACCTCAAGATGCACGCACTCAAAACTCTCCTTAGCATGGAGAACATCGATATCTGTGCAGTAACAGAAACCCGGTTCAAGGCTCCTGAGAGCACCCCAGCACTACCAGGTTATACCTCATACCATGCTTTTCGGCCCCAAAACTTGGACCGAACCACAAAAGGAGGGGGAGTATCAATTTTAGTCAAAGATACCCACACCTCCAGGTTGGTGGCACAGCACGAAGCATCAGAAACTATCCATGTGCAACTAACAGTGGGTAAAACTGCCTTCCAGTTTATAGCCTGCTACAGACCACCCTCCCAAACCCAGGAACCCCACTCGGCCTTCCTGAGAACACTGGAAAATATGAAGGTCTCTCCAAACACCATTATATTGGGCGACTTCAACTACCCAAACATAGACTGGGAGCATTACTCTAGCTCCAACACCCTAGCCCAAAGGTTCCTAAAATTTATAAACTCAAATGCTATGGAACAACTTGTTACCACTCCCACAAGAGGGAAAACATATTGGACCTGATCATCACCAACATGGGGACTCTATGCTCCAGACCAGAAGTGTATCCCTCACTGGTAAGATCAGACCATAAATTAATCTCACTGGATATTCACATCCGACCCCACCCC
>NC_056749.1:37568550-37666384 GCF_019279795.1 Protopterus annectens
AGTATATATGTGAGTGTTTTACTTTCCATTTGTGAAACTATCATTTATTTGTCTAGAGTGAACTGTGTGGTTAATTTGGTTGAGTGCAGTTCTTATCGGGTATATTTTATAAGAAGGATGGCTAGGCTTGTATAGGCCCTAGGGCCAATAGCCTAGTACCAGCCTATGTACCTAAGACTATGCTTGTGGGTAAGTATGTGTTTTGGATACTAATGCATAAAGTTTTGGATAATCAAAAGTTTAGGCATTTTTTTGGGGGGCGAGTGTTTGTGGATTAAGGTTAGAATAAGAGCAAAGTAACAGGATGCATTTACTGTTTATGCTGCTGTGTGAGGTATATATCTTGGTGGATAATCATTTGACATGCTGCAACCCACTTTTGGGGTCCTGTGATACTGCGTGAGGTATATATCTTGGTGGGTAATCATTTGACACGCTGCAACCCACATTTGGGGTCATGTGATACTGCGTGAGGTATATATCTTGGTGGGTAATCATTTGACATACTGCAACCCACTTTTAGGGTCCTGTGATACTGCGTGAGGTATATATCTTGCTGGGTAATCATTTGAAATGCTGCAACCCACTTTTGGGGTCCTGTGATACTGCGTGAGGTATATATCTTGGTGGGTAATAATTTGACATGCTGCAACCCTTTTTTTGGGGTCCTGTGATACTGTGTGAGGTATATATCTTGGTGGGTAATCATTTGAAATGCTGCAACCCACTTTTGAGGTCCTGTGATACTGTGTGAGGTATATATCTTGGTGGGTAATCATTTGACATGCTGCAACCCACTTTTGGGGTCCTGTGATACTGCATGGGGTATATATCTTGGTGGGTAATCATGTGAAATGCTGCATTCCATTTTTGGGGTCCTGTGATACTGCGTGAGGTATATATCTTGGTGGGTAATCATTTGAAATGCTGCAACCCACTTTTGGGGTGCTGTGATACTGTGTGATATATATATCTTGGTGGGTAATCATTTGAAATGCTGCAAGCCACTTTTGGGGTCCTGTGATACTGCGTGAGGTATATATCTTGGTGGGTAATCATTTGAAATGCTGCAACCCACTTTTGGGGTGCTGTGATATATCTTGGTGGGTAATAATTTGAAATGCTGCAACCCACTTTTGGGAGTCTTGTGAAACTGCGTGAAGTATATGTCTTTGTGGGTAATCATTTGACATGCTGCAACCCACTTTTGGGGTGCTGTGATAGTGAGACTGAATAGCCAAAAAACACACTTACATATACTAAGCCCAAGATGGCCATTTCTATTCCCTTTTCTCCAAGGTATAGTGATCTCAGAGTTTTTGCATATACTTTTGAGGGTGTGGGAGACTTGCTCCCTACATCAGGCAGTACAGGGGGGCTTCCCCCTGAAAAAAAAACACATTTAAAGGAAAAAACAATGTTCACTATTCACTGTTTTTTATTTCTGGTGTTTGTTTTTCTATATGTCAGTGTTATGAGTGCTGACCTTTTGATAAGGAGTGGTCTGATTTTCTTATGTAGTGGCACTGTTACTGAAATTGTTTTTGTAAACTAAGGTGTAAGACTGGAGCTAGGGGTAGGTTATCATTGGGACTGGGGCTAGGGGCAGGTTAGTGGTGGGGTAGCACACATTCCTTAGTGTTCTACTGCCCGTTGTTATTAATATGTGCTGACACTAACCCTGCATAGGTTGATAGATTCATAGGTGTGTACTGGGCTAATGGCCCTGGAGTCTTTACAAGCCTAGCTCATAGAAGTGCCCTGGCATCATGCCGTCCTACATTAGTTCCTAGTGCCTCTATCAAGTAGAGCGACTGGAGTGATCCCCGGGGTGAACTTTCTATTTTCCATCCACTCATCAAGATTTCTCTTGAAGAGGCCCAGTGAGGTGCTCTGCTTGACATGTATGGAAAGTCTATTCCAGAGCATGGACAGTGTCTGGGTAATGAACCTGTCCATCCAGCATGTTCTGTTGATTGTGGTAATGAGGTTGAGGTCTCTGGAGCATGTGGTGCAGAGGGATTGGGATTTCTTTAGATGTAGCATTTCTAACAGAGCTGGGTCAGACATGGCTTTGTAGGTCAAGCAGAGATCACCTCTTAGAAGATGATATGAGACAGAGAATAGCTGGAGTTTTTTGTCTGTCCATGTAGGACATGTGTTTAAAGCCTAGGATCCTCTTCATGAGGTACTTTTGTGGCCTTTCCAGCTGTTGTACGTGTCTAGTGAGGTACATGCCAAATGGGGCATTATACTCGATGACTGGCCTAATGAGGGAAGCATAGAGAGAGATGACAACTTCTTTCTTCCTGGATGCAAAATCCTTGGTAATGAGATGTGCCACATAAAAAGGACTTTCTGACTATAGTGGCAATGTGGTGGTCGAAGGAGAGGTTGCTGTCAACCTGTGTCCCCAGATCTCTTATGACATATTCAGTGTTCAGTCGGTTCCCATCGATGTGGTAATTATTGGGAACTGAGTTTTTCCCAGAGGGGATGACGATGCGTTTTTTTGGCATTACGCTTAAGGCCATGGTTTCAACACCAGTCATTGGTCCTTTCTGTAGGATGTCTACATCACTTGGGGAGTTAATAATGGCTCCCAGCTTGCAGTCATCTGTGAACGTGGTCAGCCAGAGTCTCTCTGTGTTGGCCTGGCCTTCTGATAAGTAGAAGCCAAACAGGAGAGGACCCAGGACCGATCCCTGTGGGACTCCACTCATGACTGGTCAGCAATCTGACTTGGAGTCTGCTACTTTCACACTGTGGGTTCTATCTGTGAGCCAATTTGCAACCCACCTAGTGATATAGGGGTTGATGCCTAGTTTGGTGAGTTTATCAATAATTCCTGAGTGGGGAATGGTACCAAAGTCCTTGGCCAGATCGAGGTAGGCTGCATGAACTGCCTTGCCCTCATCCACAGCTCTGGTGACTGACTCAAAGATGTCAACCAGGTTGAGCAGGCATGATCTACCTTTCACAAAACCAAATTGAGTGGGATCTAGAGATTGGAGATTCCCTATATCTTTGTTAATTAGGTCCATGATGATGCACTCCATAGCCTTACATATCAGACTCATCAGGTTAATGGAGCAATAATTCCCAGAGTCTGTAGTCGCTCCCCCTTTATGGAGAGGGATGACTGTAGCAGTGCGCCATTCAGTAGGGACAAAGCCTGAGGTTAAGATGTGGCTAAACAGGGCATACAGATGTGGTGCCAGTTCACTTTGTAATTCATGTAGAACACATCCAGGGATATTATTAGGTCCTGTGGTAGCTGTATTCTTGGCTTTGGACAATGCAGCTTTAACCTGTGCTGCAGTAATGCTGGGTGCCTGGCATTCCTCCGGTATTGTGATTGGTCCTTTGTGGGGGAGAGAGGGGGTAAAGTTGGCACTGAATCTGTCAGACAATTTGTTGGCAATATCTGTTGGCTTAGTATAAGAGGTACCATTGTGCAGTAACTCAGAGCAAACCTGTTTTTTTTAGCAAACATGGAGATTCTTGATATAACTATAGAAAGCTTTGTGGTTGTTTTTAGTGTCTGCTGCAATTCTGCCTTCATAGACCTTTAGAGGTTTTGATGAAGGATCTCAACTTTTTGTTGAGGCTAATAAGTGAGTTTTTCTAGTCTTGGGACTTCACCTTTTTCCTGCAACAGTTTCTTCCTTCTATTGTAGAGTTTATTAATGGCAGGGGACCACCAGATTGGCTTCCTTTTTTTGGAGGAGAGCATCTTGGTTCTGTTGGGTATGGCTAGTTCCATGCATTTATGTAAGTGTTCGTACAGTGCATTGGTGTATGATTTGGCAATCATGCATCTATTTCCCATTGACATGGGATCCATGAAGTTAGCCTTCTCTGTTTTTAGGAGTCCAAAGTCAGCTTTGGAGAAGTTTTTCATGGTGATTACCTTTGTGGGGGGTTTGGGTGAGATGTGGATTTCCATGGTGATTAGTTTGTGGTCAGATCTAACCAGTGAGGAATTGACTATTGTTGCAAAGCAACGGTTACCCATGTTAGTAATAACCAAGTCAAGGACGTTGCTTCGTCTAGTGGGGGTAAGAATGTGCTGGTCCAGGCCACTGGAATTGATGAATTTCAGGAAGCATTGGGCCAGTGTATTGGTGCATGAGTAGTTTTCCCAGTTGATGGAGGGGTAGTTGAAGTCACCTAGTATGACAGTGTTGAGTTGGACTCTAATAGATTTTAGGGTGCTTTGGAATGTGGAGTGAGAGTCCTGGGACATGGTTGGGGACCTATAACAGGCTATGACCTGAATCACCATCTTGCCCAATGTTAGTTGTAGCTGAAGTATCTCAGATGCATTATGCTGGGCTACTAGTCGGAGGTGTGCCTTTGGAACTTCAATCCATGTTCTGGGACCGAAAGGTGTGGAATGAGTTATAGCTTGGTAGCACAAGGGGTGCTTTCTGCTGCTTTTAACCAGGTCTCCATTACAGCACAAATATCGATGTTCTCCATTTTGAGGAGTGCTTCGAGCAAGTGCATCTTGAGATTTAGACTTCTAGCATTGAGCAGCATGACTCTCAGATTGCATTTATTTATAGCTGTTACGGTGGTAATTTGGTCTTTGGAACATCACCTAAAAAAGGCACTATAGGGGTGGCAAGAGCCTTAGCCAGTATCTGGAAAACCAGGGGCGACAGGATGCAGGCCATCTCTGGCAAAGCATCGAGGTCTGTCAGTCATGCCATCCCAAGCAGACAGATACCGGATCCCCTTAGAATGACACCAGAAACTTAGTCAATTGTTGAAGTCAGTCATTTTCTGCTTGTACTGCGGTGTCATTCTGGGTGACGGTATGATGCTGCTCAGGGCTAGGGTCATACCTGCCTGGGCCACATAATCCGAGAGCTCCTCCATGTCTCTTTTCATGTTGTCCAGGGAGGTGCATCTCGGGTCATTCACACCCACATCAACAGTGACAGAGTCATACTTTTACTTGTTGTGGAGTGACCTGAGTGCATGTGTTATGTGTTGGATTCTGGCACCTGATAGACAGCTGACTGTTACCTTCTCCTTATTCAGCCTAGTGAGTGGGACATCAATGTGCCTCACTATTGAGTCACCTATGATTAGTGTATTTGGCAAGCTGTTTTGCCTTAGGAGCTTAGGTTGAGGGGCACACTGTGTAGGTGAGTTATGTGCCTTGTGGTTTGTGCTGTGTTGTGGTGGTTGAGTGCATTTCTGCCTTTGGAGGTCTCTGCTGTTTGGTTAGATTGCTATTGAGAGCCTCCATGAAGGTGGGTGTGTGGTTTGTGTTTTTATGTGAGAGCTGTGATGGTGAGTGTTCTGGAAGGCTATGTGTTGCATGTGGTGTGGTGCAGGTGTTGACCTTCTCCTCTTGACCAGCTGTTACAGTCTTGGCTTGAGAGAGCATGGCTTCCAATTTGGATATATAAGAGGAGAGGGTTGTCTGTGTACATTAGGCAGTTGCTACACTGCCTCAGAATGCCCAAGTTCACCAGGTCAATAGGAGAAAGCACAGGGAACTGATCTTTAGACATGCCAGGAGAGATGGTCATTATTACTAAGTACTGGAGCTGTTTCCTGATATAGTCTTTTACAGGAAAAATCTCACTCAAGGTGTCTGAGTCTGTATATAGCACTGCCAAGCACTTGAGGGAAAACTAATACGCAGACCCAGACAATTAAAGGATGAAGTATTTAGTCAGATATTCTGAAGTTAGAAAGAAATCAAGCAGTACTTACTGAAAAATAAAGAATTAGCTTGTCAAGAATGATGAAAAGAGGGGAGTCGCATGAATGTCTACTGCCTGGCTACTACTAATGCTGGTCTCAGCACAGCCTCACTCTGTTGGGATACAATACTCCTTTGCTTCTTCTCTCACCAGAAACAAAATGTTAGCACCAATCCCAAGAAGAGAAGCAGGTCACGGCCTGTGTAGTGATCCACAGTCTTGTCCCAGATGATGCAAGGCTCTGCAGGCTTGTAGCCTTTTTCTGGTAGATGCCTCAAATAGTAACCAGACCAATCTGGTACATTAAGCACAGACACACACTCTCCAACCAGAAAGAGTCTGGAATCAATGCACTCTGCTCCTACTCTCACCAGGATCAGAATATAAGCACAGATTCCAAGCTGTCACCTATAAAGCAGTTATTAAGCTTTCTGGTGATCAGCAGTCTCCTGGAAATAATGTAACTGCACTCCTTCTCTCACCAGGAGAAAACAGAAGCATTAATCCTAAGATGACCCTAATTCCCAATCCTACATCCTAACTTAGAAAAACCCTTTCCATGACACTTCCACTAATCAGACAAATTGTAGACGTGACTATGTTTTGTTGTTTTGTACCTTGATAGGCAGTGTAGTTAAGGCAGTACGTGGGGAGTGGTGCTAAGCAAGTCTTTGATATGCATGCAGATGAATTTATGTTGGGTGTACAATAAATTGAACAGTGTTAGAAACTTCTCTGTGTGGAAGATTTTCAATCCATATATATCTAGTTAATCACTGTATATTAATCAGATCAGATAATGGTAGTAGAAGTAGCGAACTTAAACTCGTCCAAAGTAAAAAAAAAATAAAAAAATATAATTTGAAATATTGTACAGAATTACTAAGTATTTGAAAGTAATACAAGCAGGACAGGCAGTCTGTTTCCAGTCAAAAATCTTTTATTAAGTACACAGACAATTTATTTATTTATTATTTGTTAACTGGGAAAGTCTGACTTGGAACTTTTCAGCAGAGGCCCAGGAAAAAAACGCTCCAGATGCATGTCTTTGTAACGTGGGAGGAAAATGAAGCACCTGGAGGAAACCCACATGAATGCAGGAAGGACATGCAAATTCAACACAGAAGGTACCCCAGCCAAGAATCGAACCAGAGAACCTCTTGCTGTGAGGCAACAATGCTACCTCTGCACCACTGTGCCATCCATACAAGAGATCAAGTAAAACAAAAATAACAGAGTAATAGTTTTCTCACAAGCTTTCTAACTATATATATATATATATATATATATATATATATATATATATATATATATATATATATATATATGTTTTATCAGGCAAGGGAGTGGTTTATTGTGCTGTAAGACAAAGTGTTATTGTTATACATGTTAAATTCACATCCCCTCCCTCATCAGTGTGACGTTGGAGTTGGTCCTTCCCTACTTAGTAGCTGTCATAATAATATAACTCTTATGTACTTAGGAAAACACCACCTTGGAATTCAAAAAACATATTTTTTTATTGTATCTTTGTTTTTGAGCTTTTTAATGACTCAAAATCACTCCAAGTGCTTCTATTACAATTTTAATGTGTTTCTCTCAACATTTTGGATGATGGGGCCAGTCTTAGTAATGTGATTTAGTTTTCTTGCTTTCATTCCTTCTTCCTAGAATACATTTCAAGTCCACTTTATATGACTCATGCTAGACATAAGGAAGTGGTGCTGTTTTCTCATGCCATTAAGATTGAATGGCAGGATTGTGAAGCACTGTCATCTAAACACACCTTCTGTAACAGAGCTGCTTCTATGTTTACCTGACTGAGCCTCATTTATGTGTCTGTCAGAGCTTGTTCTATGCTATACATAGTAGTTAGCTACTTGCAGCAAAAGAAAGTAGATAAATAACAGTTTTTTGTAAGAGGAGTCTTTTGTAGTCCTAAAAGATTTGACAAACCCTCCCCCACACTCTCATGCTGAGGTGTGAAAACTCTCACTGCAGTAAACATTTATAAGTGACAAGTAGTAGAACTCTAAACTTAGTCTGTCTGCTCCTTCCCAATCCCTCAAATGGGAGGATTTTTCTCTCTCATGAATAATGCAGATTTAAAATTATTTCTGTCATGTTTACCCTCCTTTTTTCTATTTCCTATTTATTTATACTTTGGTAACCAGGAAAGTGAACTGGTCCCAGCAACCTTTTCAACCACAACTTAGGCTACATTGGCAAAGATAATAACAGTTGTTAAATGCACTTATCAATACAAATAAAAAAATACTGACATAAAGACATTGACCAAGATTGCATGTGGAACACATAGCCAAAGTGTGAGAGTGACCAAGTAAATCACTGAGCAGCATTTACTAGAATGTATACATTAATAATGCTTAACTATACTATGCTGTTTATTATAAATAATTCATTGTATACACACATATTGCATACACACACACACACACACACACACACACACACACACACACACACATATATAGTATGTGTGTGTGTTTCTGTTTGTGTATAAATTACATGTGTGGAAACCCATGTGTGTGTGTGTGTGTGTGTGTGTGTGTGTGTGTGTGTATGCATTTAAACCCAGTTAAGTGCTTTGGAGTTGGCGGATGTCAATGATAACTACCTTATAGTCTGGGCAAAAGGGGGTATAGCTAGTAAACCTGTACCAGCCTTACAACAGGTGTGTGTGCGCATAAATCAAAGCTGAAAGAGTGTGTGTTTCAACTACTTGGGTAGGGACACGAAGCACTGGTTGGACAGAGAGGGTGCTGGAGGTCTTAGCTTGGCCACTCATCTGAGATTTCAACTCTATAGCTGTGCCAGTGGGGAGTCTTATTGGGGATCTGGAGAAAGAGGGACAAACTTGCCCTGGACTGACTGTGGTCTCTGTATGCTTTTAAGGGAAATTACACTTGATGCAGAGAGCTGCATCTGGTAATACTGTGTGTGTACCTTGTCATCCTCTCAGTGTACGTCCCCCACTGGTGCCAATGGTGAGGATTGAGGATTCTTGATTACTGGTCCAATGGTGGGTCATCACAAAGGGTATCATGTCATGATGCCACTCAGGAATTTCTAGTAGCTGAAGATTCTATCCCATCAGTCAAAATGGATGAATAAGATAATATAAGAAATGGAAGTCCTCTACTTGACATAACAACTGCTTTTCATTATTTCTGGTCTGCCTGCTTTGACATCATGCATACCTTACCCCTCCAAATCATCATTTCTTGACTGCTGGACAGACCTGGCAGGCTCAATCCTAAAGCCTCGTCTCCCATTATTTGCCCCCCTCACCAATATTCTTTTGTATTAATTGGCAAACTCGGTGTGAGGGCTGTGAGGGGCCTAGGGTAAATTGTGGGAGAAGAGAGGAGCTTGAGATCTGGAATGAGCAGAAGCTGCTAATTCAGATCCCCGTGAGACAGATATTCCTATTAGTTGAAGTGGACTCACTAGGAATAGCGAAGATCTATCATTATGTTACGTGCATGACTACTGTTTTTTAGCTAGAAGTCTTTATTAAGTAACTGATATTTCTTAATGTGCCTAAAGTTCCTCTCAGATATCTAGCAATCCAACCTTTTTAAAAGTAGACTTGTTAATCAGGTGATTCTCTGTTTCTAGGAATTTTGTGCCAAAAATATTTTATAGTTTGTATGTTGAGCTTCTCCCATCGTGTAAATCATTTATCTCCTCTTGATATCAAGTCTATTTGATCTGTTAATATACGAATATTGATGGAGCAGTTCCATTATGGGTTTACTTTGTAGCACACACAATGTCGGGCATAGCTCACTTTTAATAAACCACGTGTGTTGGGGTTATTAACGTTTGTGTGTTGTCTGTTACTTTTAGCATAAGCATTCTGTTAGGAAATTTCATTAGAACGGTTTCAAAAAGTTTTATTTCAAAAATTAACTTCATATGTGTTTAAAAATGTTAGCACTGGATATGCTGTGTTTTGGTATAGTTTTAGCCTGAATATGAAGAAATGTATTTAGTTTATTAGAAAGTGATCAAATCTTTAAATTATTAATACTCTTATGTACCTGTCTATTAAAAGAAGTTATATTTTAATTTATGTTGTCAGGCAGATAGTTTAGATGACTAAGGCTACACAGCCTTTTTTTTACACTGTCAGTTCACACCCATATAGCACCTTACGTTAAGAACATTTTTTTTGTGTCTAGCTTCTTTAAAAAATGATTTACCACTTACTAGCATATGGTATTAGAAACTGCATGGATTTCTTAATAAAATTACGCTAAGGTTGTTAATCTAGGATGTCCTACAGTAGAAAATGGAATCATGGCTTGTTACTTAAGCAATAACCAACAACGTCCGTGTCATGTATTGAAGATTTACCCATGGTTGGAGTGGTTTAATCACGAGGGTGAAGCCTGAGTGATTAAATAAAACCAGCTGTGGATAAATGTCAATATACCACACCACGGAGTCTGCTGTTGCTATTATACAATGACATTATTTAAGGAAAAAAATAATTTTCTTAAATAATGTTTTTTGTATAATGCCTCCACTGTGGCCTTCCACATTTTTCTGGTATCCTGGGGCTTTTTCTGATGTACTGCGCATGCGTATGGGACTTGTGTTCCCGCACTTATGCAGTATATCAGTGCTGTGTAAAGGTAGCAATGGAGAAAGGAAGATCTCCATTGCTTTTTTTTTTTATTGGAAAGAAAAAAGATACCGGGAGGCTTTTAACATTTGGGAGTGCCAGGACAGACACAGAAAGGATAATCAGGTAAGTTTCTTTAGTTTTGCAGCGTGTACCTGATTATCCTGTTACGTACCTGATTATCCTGTTACGTACCTGATTATCCTGTTACGTACCTGATTATCCTGTTACGTACCTGATTATCCTGTTACGTACCTGATTATCCTGTTACGTACCTGATTATCCTGTTACGTACCTGATTATCCTGTTATGTACCTGATTATCCTGTTACGTACCTGATTATCCTGTTACGTACCTGATTATCCTGTTATGTACCTGATTATCCTGTTATGTACCTGATTATCCTGTTACATACCTGATTATCCTGTTACGTACCTGATTATCCTGTTATGTACCTGATTATCCTGTTACGTACCTGATTATCCTGTTATGTACCTGATTATCCTGTTACATACCTGATTATCCTGTTACGTACCTGATTATCCTGTTACGTACCTGATTATCCTGTTACGTACCTGATTATCCTGTTATGTACCTGATTATCCTGTTACGTACCTGATTATCCTGTTATGTACCTGATTATCCTGTTACGTACCTGATTATCCTGTTACGTACCTGATTATCCTGTTATGTACCTGATTATCCTGTTACGTACCTGATTATCCTGTTATGTACCTGATTATCCTGTTATGTACCTGATTATCCTGTTACGTACCTGATTATCCTGTTACGTACCTGATTATCCTGTTATGTACCTGATTATCCTGTTACGTACCTGATTATCCTGTTATGTACCTGATTATCCTGTTACGTACCTGATTATCCTGTTATGTACCTGATTATCCTGTTATGTACCTGATTATCCTGTTACGTACCTGATTATCCTGTTATGTACCTGATTATCCTGTTACGTACCTGATTATCCTGTTACGTACCTGATT
Organism: Protopterus annectens; assembly: GCF_019279795.1. NCBI lineage: Eukaryota > Metazoa > Chordata > Ceratodontiformes > Protopteridae > Protopterus > Protopterus annectens. The sequence continues at coordinate 37,579,932 of NC_056749.1, forward strand.
ATCCTGTTATGTACCTGATTATCCTGTTACGTACCTGATTATCCTGTTATGTACCTGATTATCCTGTTACGTACCTGATTATCCTGTTATGTACCTGATTATCCTGTTATGTACCTGATTATCCTGTTACGTACCTGATTATCCTGTTATGTACCTGATTATCCTGTTATGTACCTGATTATCCTGTTACGTACCTGATTATCCTGTGCATTTATCCTGATTATCCTGTTATGTACCTGATTATCCTGTTACGTACCTGATTATCCTGTTACGTACCTGATTATCCTGTTATGTACCTGATTATCCTGTTATGTACCTGATTATCCTGTTACGTACCTGATTATCCTGTTATGTACCTGATTATCCTGTTACGTACCTGATTATCCTGTTATGTACCTGATTATCCTGTTATGTACCTGATTATCCTGTTACGTACCTGATTATCCTGTTACGTACCTGATTATCCTGTTACGTACCTGATTATCCTGTTATGTACCTGATTATCCTGTTACGTACCTGATTATCCTGTTATGTACCTGATTATCCTGTTACGTACCTGATTATCCTGTTACGTACCTGATTATCCTGTTACGTACCTGATTATCCTGTTATGTACCTGATTATCCTGTTACGTACCTGATTATCCTGTTATGTACCTGATTATCCTGTTACGTACCTGATTATCCTGTTACGTACCTGATTATCCTGTTATGTACCTGATTATCCTGTTATTTTTGTCTGCACTGTCTCCTTTGTTCATTTGAGGTCTTCTGTTTTCTCTTTTTTTTAAAAAAAGAAAGAAAAGTAAAAACAATTACGAGATATACTAATGGAAAAACGTCCGGGTGACCGGGCCTTTTTCCTTTGGTATATTCTCGGATTAACAACGGGCTGACCAATCAGCATGCTCGTTTTTGAATATTAATGGCCAGTCATTGTACAATTAATATTAATATTTTCATATTTATGTTCTCTATATGTTACTAAAGGATCCAGTGTGCTCCGCCATGGTGGGAGACAGCAATATTCATCGCCATTGTCCTTTTAAAATCCCACTATACCTGAGATATTAGTAGCCATTTGCTGATAATTATGGAAATGAACAATATTTCCATCCTTCAAGAACCACATGACTTATAAACTGTTGCATGACATGAGATGAAACCTTAGAGTTTGCATGTTCTCCCTGTGTTCGCGTGGGTTTCCTCCGGGTACTCCGGTTTCCTCCCACATTCCAAAGACATGCATCTGGAGCATTTCTCCCCAGGTCTCCGCTGAAAACCGGCTCTGTGGAACCTAGTCGGACTTTCCCAGTCAACAAATCATAAATAAATAAATAAATAAATAAATTATGTTAAAGAAAACCTGCCTTTGATACTTGCGCTGTAAGTTGCACATCTCAGTAGATGTTCAGTGTTATTTATAATGCTACTTTTATAATTAGACATATGTCTTCGTGCTTCTTTAAATATGTCAGTAAACCTGCACCCACAGATACAGTTCTTGTTGTCATGTGAAAGCTTATGTTTGATTAACAAAACGGTTCTAACAATATATGTCTACGTTGTGCAATTTCCATGGTATGACAATTTGTGAAAGTTTAGCAAAAAATGTAATTTTGGGTTTGTGTAGATTATAATATATTATTATAATGCTTACTGAAAGATTACGAGTCTACAGACTGTTTTCACTGACAAGACTATTTCTTACTGATTTATTTGTTTATTTAGTTCACCTGTTAACTGGGATAATCTAGATGGACATGAAACCCATTTTTAGTAAATGTAGTCAACGAGAATAGCTCCAGGAATCCGACTATAAATAAATGCAAAGAACAAAAGGGTTAATATGGTGCACTGTAGTAAGGCAGAGTACAATAAAATCAAGTGTACAGATTTATAGAAATAAAGACACATGAATGATTCATACTGTCCTAGTGCAAGGTTCAGAAGGTTAGCCTCGGGGACAGAACCACGTCTGTTTTAGGGGCAGATGAAGTTGTGGTTTAAATGTGTTTAAGTTACCAATTTCTCTTGTGTCACAGAGCAGAAAGTTCCATTTTTATAGTGAGTTAGACTGTAGTGACTATAATGAATCTCCATTTTTCTTGGATATGGATGCATTTAGGAGCATGTTTTCAGTGAACCTTAAAGTTCTGTTTGGTGAGTTTGGGATTTGCAAGACTTGAGCTTTGTCCAGATCTTTTTAGTGGTATATTTACTACCTGTAGTTTGGTATATGACAGGGCATGTGGGAGTTATAGCCAATTTAGGTGTTTTAATGATGAACAGTAGTGAGTTCTATAGGCCATGTTATTACCAAAGGTTGCTCTTTTATTATAACGTTGATGAGGTTTGCAGAGTTATTTGACTTTGAAAAAAGAGAGTATAGAATAGGGTTGGAAGTCTGTATCCTGTAGCAATGCTAGTCTGGGCTGCACCAGTGAAGGAAATATTTGCCCATATACAAAGTGCCTAGCTTCTCATCTATCTTTTTAGTGACTTGAGCTATGTGGTGATCAAATTTTATTTGGTCACCTATGATGACTGTCAGCAACTTGATATGGTCACTATTTCAGTATGAGTGTTGTTTTTAGAGGTAATGGAGCATATGGGTTTTAGGGAGTCAGATTGCTTAAGAGTAAATAATAGAAGTTGGGAATTTATATAGCCACATTTTATGGGAAGTAACAGAATTTTGGGTTATTTGCTGTAAGATAGGTAGACTTTTAGCAGAGAAAATAAGTGTGGAGTTATTAGCGCACTGGACTATAGAGGCATGCATAGAGGCAGTGAGTAGGTAATTTATTAACAGGTTGAAGAGTAGCAGGCCCAGAAATGGTCCTTGGGGTATGCCAGGGGATATCAGGAGGAAGGAAGAATAGTCATTCTCCCACTTTACTGCCTGCTGTCTGTTTATTAGGTAACTATGGAACCACTTAAAGGCAGAGTTTATGACACTCAGTAAGGAAAGTTTATACAAATGTTTTTCATCAGACTGTATTGAATCCCTTGGACACATCAAAGAAGAAGAAGGCAGATACCACATTATCTGAGTGTCTGCAGTGATTAATTAAGTTAGTAAGAATGGTGCTAATGGTACTGTCTAAAGCCATGCTGGGTCAGAGAGAGGAGTTTATGTTCTTAAATGAATTTAAGAATTTGGGACTGGATATATTTTTTCAAGTATTTCTGAGAGGGGTGATAGTATTGCAATTGGTTAAAAGTTAGAGAGCTCTGTAGAGGACCCATCCTCATATGGAGGTATGGTTAAATATTTGGGGGAGACATAGTTTTCTATAATTAAGTGATTAATTAATATTGATCGTGGGAGTGCCATTGCTATGGCAGCAATTAGCAGGTATTCTAAAGGAAGGCTGTCAGGGGCTAAGGCTGCAGGCTTTAGTTTTAAGAGGAGTTTTTTGATAATGGAAGAAACCTGATGGTATAATAGTTAAAGTTTTTGCTTTCCATAAACAAGGTACAAGGGTCGATCCTGACTTCCCACCAATGCCTGTTTGGAGTTTGCTTGTTCTCCCTATGGGTTCCTCCCACCTCCAAAAAACATGCTGAGTATTTCTATCTCAAACTCACCTAAGAATGGAGCTGTGGACAGCAGTACAGTCTCTAGACAGTGCCCCATAGGGGAGAAGAGTTGAATAGATCAACTGCTTTTGGCAGGTACTGTGGTGCGCAGTATCTTTAAAGATAGAACATGGATCACAGACTGCATGCTGTGGCAGGTCTAGCCACTTGATAGTGTAAAATATGGCTCTAGGTGATTTGGTCATGTTGACATATGAGTTGCGGCCCAGCCTACTCTGCCCTACTCAGGGACACATGATAATGGTGGGAGGGGTGTATGTGCTCCCTATTCGCCAGTGTGTGCCCTGGGTTAATAAGCTACTGGCTGGCCGTTCTCCAGTGGCCTAGCTTGAGTTATCTGGGATAGCTCTGTTGAGTGAAAAAAAAATCAACCTGCCAAACGTGAATGAAGAATTGCTACACTCAATGTAGGTACACTGACAGGATGAGAGTTGAAAGTATATGACATGATAGTATCCAGGAGTCAAGATGGAAGGGTAGTGGCTTGGGATCTAGAGTCTACTACTCAGGAGGAGGGCAAGGCATTGTCTTCAGTAGACAGTGAAGGGGATGTCATCAGAATTATTGACAGACTCATATCGACCCGGAGGTCATTTTAAGCCTAGCTGTTTCAACCCAATGTAATATGGTAGAGGTACTAGTCAATACCCAAGACTGCATTTAGTGATGGCTGCCCACATCCAAGAGGGTTATGGACATTATCCCTGGTAAGAATTAAAGGTGCCCCATCCACTCATCCAGATTCCTCTGAACAATGTCATAGAGGTGCTCTGTTTCACATGAATGGGTATCCTGTTCCAAAGACATTGCAGTCTCTGGGAGATAAATCTGTCCCTCCTCCATGTTCTATTTAAGTCATAGGCCATATTTAAGTCCCTGGAACGGGGTATCCCTATACCCATTTGATTTACTGATATGCAGTAAGTTCATTAGGTTTGGGTTTTGGGATGCTCTGTAGGCCAGACATAAGTCTCCCCTAAGAAATCTATACTATACAGAGTATAGTGATAGGGATCTTAGTTGGTCTGTGCAAGGCACATGCTGCAGGCCTTTGATCTTCTTTGTTAGAAACCTCTGAGGTCTCTCTAACTGCTGTAGGTGCTTAGTATGGCATATACCGAATAGGGCATTATGCTCAATTATGGACCATATAAGTGACGAGTATAGGGGGCTATAACTTTTGCTCTCAAGGTGATGCCCTTATTAGGGGATCTACCCTTATTAGTGGTTGACACGTGGTGGTTGAACTTAAGGTTGCAGTCAACCTGTGATCCCAGTCCCTTACCACTTCATGGGTACTTATGGTATTGTTATTGATCAGATAGTGTGAAGGGACATTGTTTGTGCCAAAGAGAATGATGATGCATTTCTCTGCATTCAAGTTTGAAACTGTGACTAATACACCAGTGTTTGGTTTGTGTGAGACCATCCTGGAGTATACTGACATTTGGGGATTCAATGATTGCACCTAGTTTGCAGTCGTCTGCAAACTTGGTCAGCCACAACCCTTTAGTTTTGACCTGAACTTTTGAGAAGTATATACCAAACAGTAGGGGGCCCAACACATACCCCTGTGGCACACCACTGGTAACAGGTCTGCTGGATGATGTGGAGTCACCCATTTTGATAGTGTGCATCCAGTCTGTAAGCCAGTTGACAACTCGTCTTACAACAAAGGGGTTTACATTCAGTTTGCTAAGTTTATCAGTAATGCCTGAATGTGGGATTGTGTCGAAAGCCTTTGCCAAGTTGAGGTATGCCATGTGCACAGATTTGACCTCATCAGTGGCCTTGGTCACACTTTCAAAGAAATCCAGTAGATTAAACAGGCAGGAGCTGCCCTTCATGAAGCTGAATTGGGTCAGATCCAGGGTTTGGAGGTCATCTATGTCTTTATTTATGAGATCCATAATAATACGTTCCATGACCTTACAGATGAGGCTGGTCAGGCTTATGGGTCTGTTGCTAGGCCACCTTTGTGGATGGAAATAACTGTAGCTGTTCTCCATTCTGCAGGAACAAAGCCTGTAGTTAGGATATGATTGAAAAGGGTACTTAGTGGTGATGCTAGTTCATGTTTTAGCCTGTTTAGAAGACAGCATGGCATGTTATCTGATCCCATAGAGGCTGTGTTCTTTGCCTTGGACAGGGCTTTGAGTTCTTGTTCTTCAGATATGTAAGGCGGAGGGAGTTTGGGGGAGTGTTTGTTGTAAGCTAGGAGGGAATAAAGGAGTGAAATTTTCACCAAACTGATCTGCTAGCACTCTTGCTGTCTCTCTGGGGTTCCATGTGTGCGATACCATTGGCCACCAGTTCTGCACATGCTTGGGTCCTACCCTTTAGGTTACATACACAGCTATAAAAGGCCTTATGGTTATCCTTTGCAGTATTTGCTAGGTTTCTCTCAAAGGAACTTTTGGAGGATTTGACAAGTTGTCTTCTTTGCCTTTTAAGGATGAGGAGGGTGCTTTTCCATTGTTGGGTCATTGTCTTTGTTTTCTTGGACAGCAACTTTTTATGTTTGTTTATTGTAGAGTTTGTTGATGCTGGAAGTCTACCATGGCAGCTTGACTTTACTTGGGGCTCTGACTTTGATTCTATCTGGTACAGCTGAGTTTATACACTTATGCAAGTGATTCCACAGGGATGTAGTGTAAGCTTCAGAACAGTTACCACTTTTAGCTTGAGGCGAGGCTTGGAATGCATTCCTACCTTCTCCTAGCAGGGTATAGTTTGCTTGGTGAAATCTTTTAGTCTTATTTCGCCCTTTATAAGTTCTGGTGTTAGTGACAGTTTGAAGGTGACTGATTTGTGGTCATGTTTAACTAATGAGGGTCCAACAGTTGCAGCAGTGCCCTTGTTTGACATGTTGGTGAGGACCAGATTGAGAATGTTTGTTCCTATTGTTGAGGAAAGGACAATTTGCTCCAGGACATTTGAATTCACAAAATCAAGGAACTTTTATACTAGCAAGTTTGGGTACAGTAGGTTACCCAGTTGATGGTGGGATCATTGAAATCCCCCATAATTAATGTGTTTGGTAAAGTTTGGATTATTTTCAGTTTGGTAAAGTAGGCTTTGTGGGTGTCATGACCCATGGAGGGGGATCTATAACTGGCTAGGACTTTAATGGGGGTCTTACCCACCGTAACCTGAACCTAGAGTAGATCCATGGAGTTGATATTCTAACTAGACGTGAGGTTAATTTATCTCTAAATGAAAGATTGAAACACCACCTCCTTTAGTTTTCACACATTCATTTTGTGGTCTAAAGGTGTGGAAAGCATTGTAGCCTTGCATGGCCAGGGTATTCTCTGAGGCCTTAAACCAGGGTTCTGTGACTGAGCAGACATTTACAGTGACAGAAGTGCTTCCAGGGACATCTACACCTTCCAGTGATAGAAGTGCTTCCAGGGACATCTACACCTTCCAGTGATAGAAGTGCTTCCAGGGACATCTACACCTTCTAGTGATAGAAGTGCTTCCAGGGACATCTACACCTTCCAGTGATAGAAGTGCTTCCAGGGACATCTACACCTTCTAGTGATAGAAGTGCTTCCAGGGACATCTACACCTTCCAGTGATAGAAGTACTTCCAGGGACATCTACACTTTCTAGTGATAGAAGTACTTCCAGGGACATCTACACCTTCCAGTGAGAGAAGTGCTTCCAGGGACATCTACACCTTCTAGTGGCAGAAGTGCCTCCAGGGACATCTACACCTTCCAAAGATAGAAGTGCTTCCAGGGACATCTACACCTTCCAGCGATAGAAGTGCTTCCAGGGACATCTACACCTTCCAGTGATAGAAGTGCTTCCAGGGACATCTACACCTTCCAGTGATAGAAGTGCTTCCAGGGACATCTACACCTTCTAGTGACAGAAGTGCTTCCAGGGACATCTACACCTTCTAGTGATAGAAGTGCTTCCATCGACATCTACACCTTCTATTGACAGAAGTGCTTCCAGGGACATCTACACCTTCCAGTGATAGAAGTGCTTCCAGGGACATCTACACCTTCTAGCAATAGAAGTGCTTCCAGGGACATCTACACCTTCCAGTGATAGAAGTGCTTCCAGGGACATCTACACCTTCTAGTGATAGAAGTGCTTCCAGGGACATCTACATCTTCTAGTGATAGAAGTGCTTCCAGGGATATCTAAACCTTCCAGTGATAGAAGTGCTTCCAGGGACATCTACAACTTCCAGTGATAGAAGTGCTTCCAGGGACATCTACACCTTCTAGTGACAGAAGTGCTTCCAGGGACATCTACACCTTCTAGTGACAGAAGTGCTTCCAGGGACATCTACACCTTCCAGTGAGAGAAGTGCTTCCAGGGACATCTACACCTTCCAATGATAGAAGTGCTTCCAGGGACATCTACACCTTCCAGTGATAGAAGTGCTTCCAGGGACATCTACACCTTCTAGTGATAGAAGAGCTTCCAGGGACATCTACACCTTCTAGTGACAGAGGTGCTTCCAGGGAAATCTACACCTTCTACTGATAGAAGTGCTTCCAGGGACATCTACAGCTTCCAGTGAGAGAAGTGCTTCCAGGGACATCTACATCTTCTAGAATAGAAGTGCTTCCAGGGACATCTACACCTTCCAGTGATAGAAGTGCTTCCAGGGACATCTACACCTTCTAGTGATAGAAGTGATTCCAGGGACATCAACACCTTCTAGTGATAGAAGTGCTTCCAGGGATATCTACACATTCCAGTGATAGAAGTGCTTCCAGGGACATCTACACCTTCCAGTGATAGAAGTGCTTCCAGGGATATCTACACCTTCCAGTGACAGAAGTGCTTCCAGGGACATCTACACCTTCTAGTGACAGAAGTGCTTCCAGGGACATCTACACCTTCCAATGAGAGAAGTGCTTCCAGGGACATCTACACCTTCTAGTGGCAGAAGTGCCTCCAGGGACATCTACACCTTCCAAAGATAGAAGTGCTTCCAGGGACATCTACACCTTCTAGCGATAGAAGTGCTTCCAGGGACATCTACACCTTCCAGTGATATAAGTGCTTCCAGGGACATCTACACCTTCTAGTGACAGAAGTGCTTCCAGGGACATCTACACCTTCTAGTGATAGAAGTGCTTCCAGGGACATCTACACCTTCTAGCAATAGAAATGCTTCCAAGGACATCTACACCTTCCAGTGATAGAAGTGCTTCCAGGGACATCTACACCTTCTAGTGATAGAAGTGCTTCCAGGGACATCTACACATTCTAGACATAGAAGTGTTTCCAAGGATATCTACACCTTCCAGTGATAGACGTGCTTCCATGGACATCTACACCTTCTAGTGACAGAAGTGCTTCGAGGGACATCTACACCTTATAGTGACAGAAGTGCTTCCAGGGACATCTACACCTTATAGTGACAGAAGTGCTTCCAGGGACATCTACACCTTCTAGTGATAGAAGTGCTTCCATCGACATCTACACCTTCTATTGACAGAAGTGCTTCCAGGGACATCTACACCTTTCAGTGATAGAAGTGCTTCCAGGGACATCTACACCTTCTAGCGATAGAAGTGCTTTCAGGGACATCTACACCTTCTAGCGATAGAAGTGCTTCCAGGGACATCTACACCTTCCGGTGATAGAAGTGCTTCCAGGGACATCTACACCTTCTAGTGATAGAAGTGCTTCCAGGGACATCTACATCTTCTAGTGATAGAAGTGCTTCAAGGGATATCTACACCTTCCAGTGATAGAAGTGCTTCCAGGGACATCTACAACTTCCAGTGATAGAAGTGCTTCCAGGGACATCTACACCTTCTAGTGACAGAAGTGCTTCCAGGGACATCTACACCTTCTTGTGACAGAAGTGCTTCCAGGGACATCTACACCTTCCAGTGAGAGAAGTGCTTCCAGGGACATCTACACCTTCCAATGATAGAAGTGCTTCCAGGGACATCTACACCTTCCATTGATAGAAGTGCTTCCAGGGACATCCACAGCTTCCAGTGATAGAAGTGCTTCCAGGGACATCTAAACCTTCTAGTGATAGAAGTGCTTCCAGGGACATCTACACCTTCCAGTGATAGAAGTGCTTCCAGGGACATCTACACCTTCTAGTCATAGAAGTGCTTCCAGGGACATCTACACCTTCCAGTGATAGAAGTGCTTCCAGGGACATCAACACCTTCTAGTGATAGAAGTGCTTCCAGGGATATCTACACATTCCAGTGATAGAAGTGCTTCCAGGGACATCAACACCTTCCAGTGATAGAAGTGCTTCCAGGGACATCTACACCTTCTAGTCATAGAAGTGCTTCCAGGGACATCTACACCTTCTAGTGACAGAGGTACTTCCAGGGAAATCTACACCTTCTAGTGATAGAGGTGCTTCCAGGGACATCTACAGCTTCCAGTGATAGAAGTGCTTCCAGGGACATCTACACCTTCCAGTGATAGAAGTGCTTCCAGGGACATCTACACCTTCTAGTGATAGAAGTGATTCCAGGGACATCAACACCTTCTAGTGATAGAAGGGCTTCCAGGGATATCTACACATTCCAGTGATAGAAGTGCTTCCAGGAACATCTACACCTTCCAGTGATAGAAGTGCTTCCAGGGACATCAACACCTTCTAGTGATAGAAGTGCTTCCAGGGATATCTACACATTCCAGTGATAGAAGTGCTTCCAGGGACATCAACACCTTCCAGTGATAGAAGTGCTTCCAGGGACATCAACACATTCTAGTGATAGAAGTGCTTCCAGGGATATCTACACATTCCAGTGATAGAAGTGCTTCCAGGGACATCTACACCTTCTAGCGAAAGAAGTGCTTTCAGGGAATGCAGTTTTTGGTTTAAGCTCCTAACATTTAGCAGCATGACCCTTATTTTGTTCTGACTGGTTAATTTTATGTCAGTAATGTTGTTTTCAAGACCTTGCCTAAAAAAAGGCACTAGACTCCACTGTAATGATAGAGCAGCATTCATAATTTCAGCTTATGCCCCACAGTGTGTTAGTGAGGAAAAGAGTGAATTCATATAATAGCTGCAGGACCTACTAAATAAAGTAGAACATTAGGAATTGGTGTTGATAATGGGTGACCTGAATGCACATATCGGTACAGACAGATCAGGGTATGAGGACTACCTGGGATCATGTGTGAGAAGCAGAAGGAATAAATAAGGCAAGGACATTCTAGTCTTCTGGTAAATGGCTTGATAGTAGCCAACTCATAGTTCAGCAAGAGAGACAGTCGCAAGATCACATAGAGGCCAACATGCAACGCAGGTAGACTTCCACCTAGTAAGGAAAGGGCACTGGGGTAGAATCAGTTATTGCAAAGTAATTCACAGTTAAACAGTCAAACCACAGCATAAACCACTGATTGCCATAATGAGCTGCAAGCAATGGTCAGAGAAGGCTCTAAGGTCGGCAAAGACTAGGCTGAAGACCTGGAAGTCAACTGGAGATAAAGCCAACAGTTTAAGGAATTACTTAGAGGTCTAACACCTCAAGAAGAAGAAGAGGAAATGGATGAAGGTGAAGTTGAAGAAGAATAGCAGAACCTCAGAAGAGCATGTGCAATGGCCACAGAACAGATATGCAGCTGTGCCAAGTTTGGAAATAAGGTACATAAGCAAAGCTGGTGGTGGAATGTAGAAGTCCAGGAAGTCATCATAAGAAAGGAGTGCAGGAAAAAGTGGGAGATAGAAAAATATTGGAATTAAGGAAGAAAGATACCCAGATAGTTTCAATAGTAGTAGTAGCAACGGGTCTTATAAAAAGAGATTACAATCATATTTAGATACGTTACCAATACATGTAACTACCCGTGGTGGTGGTACTGTGGTAGTGTTGTCACCTCACAGTAAGATGCTGTCTGGTTCGACTCACAGCTAGAGCGTCTTCTTCGTGGAGACATGCGTGAATGGGCATACCTTCGTTGAAGGTTGTGCATCAGGACTGGTAACTCAGCACGTAAAAATCAACTACCAATCATTAGTGGACCGGAGTTCTGCTGTGGCGACCCCTAACTGAGAAAAAGCCGAAAGACACAACAGCAACAACAACCAATACATGTAACTCCATACGAACTGCAGAAGGAGTCATTACTGGGCACATTGCCGGTGCTGCAAAGAGCGCTACTGGCTGACATCAAAGAGTGAAGCAATACTAATTTCATGAACTTTAATTGTACTTTGACTTAGGAATGGGGTTCATTGCCGTCATGGTATTAGAAACCAAAAATATTTGGAGAAATTAAAAAAATGGGTGTAGCAGTTTCACTGATCGGTGCTACTTCTATCTTCTTTTCATGCATTACTATAGCTGGGGTTCTCATGTCTATTTTTTGAACTGTTGGTAATGGGTGATCCCATGTGATATAAACTTCATCATTCTCTGTCATGCTTTGTGGATCATGATTCCAATGCTTCTCAGCTAATTCAATATTGTAATGTTTGCACAATCCCCAGTCCAACAGTCTTGTCACATTTTTATGTCTTTCAGTATGCAGTCCTTCTGCCATTAGTGTATCACACGCAGCAACAAGGTGTGACTGTTTCCAATTCTGTTTTACAAAACCTGCACTTGTCTGTTTCTTCGACATGTTCAGTGGACTTTGTAAACCATCATGTACATACATACTCCACTATCCTGGGGTTCCGATATTAACCTTTCATCTTTTGGTTTAAATTCAGCTTTTCTTAACCATTCCTGCATCAGATCCTGATCGAGATGAGGTTGTTCCAGGAATTTTCTGTACTTGCAAATATATTTATGCCTTTTTCACATTTCTTGCCTTCTCATCTGCCGCTTCACCTTATATTCTTTCTTTTGTTTTTTGGCACATTTATTTGCTGCCTGATTTTTGTCTACTTCTGGTTTGATATCCATTTGTGCTTGAAACCAATATGTTTCTGCTAAACTAACTAGAGAAGTCATTTTAGAGTTGTTTTCCTCATGTTTTAAAACTTTCATTATGTTTGGGTCTTGTCAGGTCAGCAGATATATATGCAGTCCTACAGCCTACGACTGCAGATCTATACACATAATCAATTCTGAGGAGGCCCATACCTCCTCCTTCACAACTGTGAATATATAATCTTGGTTTACACTGATTTTTATAAATCATTTGATAAGTGTGAAGCATTTTTCTTGTTTTCCTGTCCAACTGATGCAATAACTTATGAGCCAGTCAGTCACCCCAAAACGGATTGGTTTATAGTTTGGACTTTATTCTTAGATGTCAAGACTGTTTCAGTATTAATTTTAGTCTTCTAAAATATTCCTTACTAAGTTTTGTTCACATCTGTTCATGCTTTATTGTCAATCCTTCATCAGTTCCCAAATATTTCTACAGTCCCTCTTGTCAAGTTCTTTTATATATCCCATTCCTGTCCCAGACTGGTATTTTGTTGGTTCTACAATTTTCCTGCTTTAAATGTTGCTTTTGCACATTTATCAAGGCCAAATGACATTGTTATATCATATGAAAATGTTTTGACCACTTGCAGTTGTGCTTTCTGATGAACTACAGAGTTTTAAACCATCCACAAAAAGAAGGTAAGTCTTTACACTTTGTTTTCTGGGAGCCAAATTGTAGCCATGACCCAATCTCTTAAGTAGACAGCTAAATGGGTTAAGATAAAAGTGGTGACAGAGCCACCCAAGAATATCCCCCTTTGAATTTTTATCCCTGGAATAATCATTTGTTATTTATCATGGCTTAAATGCAAAGTGGTTTGGCACTGTTTCATAGTCGCTGTAATGTAATTGATCCATGTAGGTTTATCTTGTACATCTACAAGTCTTGTTTTAACCCTGAATGTGGGATGCTGTCCCTTATTCTTAAAATAATCGGTACCAAAAAACTTCTTCTCCACTCCTCAGGCATCCTCTCACTTCCCAAGATATCATTAAACAATCTGGTTAAAAACTCCACTGCCATCTCTCCTAAACATCTCCATGCTTCCACAGGTATGTCATCTGGACCAACGGCCTTTCCATTCTTCATCCTATTCATAGCGGCCCTTCCTTCCTCCTTGCTAATCTGTAGCACTTCCTGATTCATTATCCCCACATCATCCAACCTTCTCTCTGTCTCTCATTCTGTTCTTTCCTCAGCCCCTCAAAGTACTCTTTCCATCTACTCAACACACACTCCTCACTTGTGAGAAAGTTGGTCCCTCTGTGTAGCCAGTCGGTGCTGGTCCTTTTCTCCCTCCTTTGTGTCCAACCTTTCATACAGCTCTCCATACACCTTATCCTTAGCCTTCACCGCCTCTCTCTTCACCATATGCCTCATCTCCTTATACTCCTGTCTACTTTTTTCATCTCTCTGACAATCCCACTTCTTCGCCCTCTTTCTCTGTAAACTTTCATGTACTTCCTCATTCCATGACCAGGTCTCCTTGTCCTCCTTCCTCTGTCCAGATGTCACACCAAGCACCTTTCTAGCTGTCTCCCTTAATAGCTCTGCTGTGGTTTCCCAGCTATCTGGTAACTCTTCACTGCCACCCAGTGCCTGTCTTAACTCTTCCATGAGCTCCAACTTACAGTTATCCTTTTTCAACTTCCACCATTTGATCCGTGGCACTGCCCTCACTCTCCTCCTCTTCTTGATCACCAATGTCATCCTACAGGCCACCATCCTATGCTACCTAACTATGCTTTCCCCTGCCACCAGTTTACAGTCCCCAATCTCCTTCAGACTGGCCCTCCTGCATAGGATATAATCCACCTGTGTTCATCTTCCTCCATTCTTGTACGTCACCCTATGCTCCTCTGTCTTCTTAAAATACATATTCACCACAGTCATGTCCATCCTTTTCACAAAATCCACAATCATCTGTCCTTCTGCATTCCTCTCCTTAACACCATACCTGCCCATCACTTCCTCATCCCCTCTGTTCCCTTCACTAACATGTCCACCGAAATAAGCTCCAACCACCGCTCTCTCACCCTTGGGTACACATACTACCACTTCATCAAACTCACTTCATAATTTTTCTTTCTCATCCATCACACACCCATCTTGCAGACTATATGCACTAACAACATTCATCATCACATAATCAATTTACAGCTTCATAAACATCACTCTATCTGACACTCTCTTCATCTCCAAAGCACTCTTGGCAAACTGTTCCATCAGGATAACCCCTACCCAATTTCTCCTCCCATCCACACCATGACAGAACAATTTGAACCCACTTCCAATACACCTGGCCTTACTCTCATGCCATCTGGTCTGTTGTACGCATAGTATATCAACCTTTCTTCTGTCCATCATATCAGGTAGCTCTGTCCCTATACTAGTCATTCTGCCAACATTCAAAGTTCCTACCTTCACTACCACACTCCTTGCCTTTATCCTGTCCTGTCTTCCTGCCTTCAGGCATGCCTTCCCCCTCTTCTTCTGCTTCTCCTTTGGCTAGCAGTAGCCCAATTTCCACCAACATCCTGTTGGCTAACAATGCTGGTGGCGGCCGTTGTTAACCCAGGCCTCAACCGATCCAGGAATGAAATCTGTGTTGTTGTCCACAAATGTCATTTGGCAAAAGTTTTACACTAGATGCCCTTACTGACCTAACCCTCCCCATTTATGTGGACTTCGGACCGGCACACAGAAATGCACTGGCTTGTGCATCCCCAGTGGCTGGGTTACTTCTGTTAGTAATATAGGATATATAAAATATAGTCTGAATATCAGTGTTACTTTGGTGAGATTTTATAAGAACGGGGTCTACCTCATGACAGTACTCGCCAAGACTTGAGGATGAATTCATTTCCTGCAATGCTACTCTCCTTATTATCTCTCCATTTGGGCATTCTTATAAGTATATGGTATCTTGAGTGCATGGTATGTCATAGGTGTATAATATTTCATGTGTGCGTGGTATCTCATAAGTGCATGATATCTCACATGTATGATATATGTGTATGGTATCCTATGTGTACATGATATCTCATAAGTGTCTCATATGTAAATGGCATCTAACAGGGATATGACGTTCCTAAGTATAGAGTGTCTTATGATTCCTTGTTATCTCAGAAGTGAATGGAACTTCATACGTGCACACGTGGCATCTGATAATTATATGTCTCATAAACATGCATGTTAAATATGTCTCATGCATATGGTAGTTCAAGAGGGGCATAGAGATTCTTTTATTAGACTGTCAGAAAATACTTGCATTATTTGGCGTAACTTTTATATTTTTATGTTATTTTCATTTGCAGCCATATGTACACAATTTAATATATTTCCCTTACATAATTCTTTTGTCATTTCTTGAATTTCTCCCACTTTTTCTCTTGTCATATTCTTTCTTTTTTAGCTTCATTATTCTATTTACTTTGTACATAATCTGTTTTGTAATACTGTTTTCCAAAGGTTGCCAGTAGGACCTTCTTAAGCTTTCTCAGACTGTTTCACACAAGTGCAGACTGCAAAACCATATCTAAGTTTCTAATCTCTGTCCATAATAGTTCATTAAACAATATCCAGTGCTTTTAGGTTCATGTTTCAAATTGTCACTTACATGTAGTTACTGATATGGACCTAGCTAAGTCCCATCCCTGTTTCCTAGGATCCTTTTACTGTTCAACGTGACTTTTTCACTTGTTCCCACCTACTTTTTCTTATACACTCTTACAGTGTTTCTGCTTTTTTATTTTGAATCTTAAACATCCAAATGATCACTTTCAAGTTGTATTCTTCTGACTATGTCACAGTCCTTAACAGCTGTCATTTCTTTTTTCTCTGTACATCTTTTAACGTGCCTCCCTGATTGCTTCTTTATTACACATTTCTTTTGCCTACAGTCCCCTTTCCCAGCATTTCTGTCATGCTTTTATACAGTGCTTTCACAAACATAGTTTCATCCACTGGTCGCAGCCTTCACTTTTATACCTCTGGGCATATTATGTTTCTTTTTTTAGTTTTCCTAGGCTCACATATTAAAGGAAAAAAAATAAGGCATTAAATATGTTTCTATATTTTTGGTTAAATAAAATGTAGATGATACAGATATTAGTAATGGCAACACATATGTTTTAAAAACAAACACTCTCTTTTTACTTACTCTGTTTCTTTTAATCTTTGCATAAACATCTTCCCAGGTTTTCTCACAATTCCTTCTAGGCAGACTTCGGTTTCAGCAATGTTATGCAATCTTCTGTGCCAGTCTGACAACTGCTGTGAGCCACATGTGACTCCCAGCAAAGACTCTACCAATGTTATTCATATACATGGGGAGAAAACTGAAGCAGGGGAAAGTATTAACAGAGGAACATACAGAAGGACATAATAAGGGGGAAAGTGGTAGGGTTGGGATGGAAAGGCATGTTTTTTGAGACAGCTGCTCATTTCCTTTATATTTTGAAGGGTGGGGGAACGATGCAAGGTGAAGACTACAGAAGATTCTACCATTATCTGCTCTGCCACATCCGCCTCTAAGCTTCAAAATCTCACACAAGAAGCTTTCTCAATCACTGAGCACTGGATGAAAATAAACCATCTAGCTCTTAACGCCTCCAAAACTAAACTCATGGTATTTACCCCCTCCAAAAATACTCCCTTCACTACAAACACATTCTTCATTACTAGCCAAAACAACTCAATCCTAGAACTGGTGTCTGAAACCAAGCTACTAGGTGTCCAAATTGATAACCAGCTTAATTTCAACTCCCATCTACAACTAAATATTAAAAAAACCCACCAAAAACTTGGCATGCTCTACCGTCAAAATCAATACCTCACAAAGACCACCAAAATTTCCCTCTCTTCTTCCTTCCTTATCCCCTCCCTTCTCTATGGATCACCTCTCCTAACTAATCTCCAGTCCTCTCTAAAGAAACAACTTTCCTCTTGCTACAACAAAATCGCCAAGTTTGCTAACGGTCACAGGTCCTCCACCCACCACTGTTCCTCTCTCCAAAAACTTAATTGGCTTGAACTTCCACATCAGCTCAACTTCATTCAGCTAACTCTAGCCCATAAGCTCATCAATAACCCCTCTCTTTGTCCCTCCCTGTCTTCTGCTTTTACGTTGCACCTACCTGACAGAGTCCTAAGGTCAAACAATCAAAACCTATTAGAAGTTCATAAACCAACTCGTCCCCCAGGTAAAAACCTTCTATCCTTTAACCTAGCATGACTTTGGAACTCACTCCCACCATCCATTCACACCAGTAGTTCATAGGTTCATAGGTTCATACTAGGCTATCTGCCCTAGGGCATTTATAAGCCTAGCCAGAGTGTGTGTGGTTTTCACCACCCCTTAGGATGAGAATACTATACCCATTAGTTTGCTGTGCCTCTGTCCAGCAGTGATACAGAGATGATTCCCAGGGTAAACCTACGATCTCCCATCCACTCGTCAAGATTTCTCTTGAACAGAGTCAGTGAGGGGCTCTGCCTCACATGGACTGGGATTCTGTTCCATAGTGTAGGGAGTCTCTGGGTGATGAATCTGTCCCTCCAGCACGTCCTATTTATATCCGTGTTGAGGTTTAAGTCTCTTGCTCTCGTGGCTCTGGTGGATTTGGATTTTTTGAGGTGGAGCATGTCCATTAATTCTGGGTTGGACATGGCCTTGTATGTCAGGCACAGATCACCTCTGAGCAGACGGTATGCGACTGAATAGAGCTGGAGTTTCTTCAGTCGGGCATCGTATGACATATGTTTGAGCCCCTTTATCCTTTTGGTGAGGAACTTTTGGGGTCTTTCCAACTGCTGCAGGTGTCGGGTAAGGTACATTCTGAATGGGGCGTTGTACTCAATCATTGGTCTGATAAGTGAAGAGTACAGGGGTACAATGACCTCTCCTGATCTGGATGTGAATACCTTCATGATCAGGTGGGCAATGTAGAAGGTCTTCCTAACCACTTTGGCAATGTGAGTGTCAAAAGAGAGGTTACTGTCAACTTGGGTCCCCAGGTCCCTGATAACTTCTTCCATGTTTAATGGATTACCACCTATGTGGTAATTAGGGGTTACCTTGTTTTTCCCAAAGGGTATGACTATACATTTTTTGGCATTTAGCTTAAGGCCATGGCTCTGGCACCAGTTATCCATTTCTATGAGACCTCTCTGGAGGATGTCTGTGTCTGATGGAGTGTCAATTATGGTGCCCAGTTTGCAGTCATCTGCAAATTTTGTCAGCCACAATCCCCTATGTTTGCCTGCACTTCAGCAAAATAAATGGCTAACAAGAGGGGCCCAGGACTGAGCCCTGTGGGACACCACTCGTGACCGGCTTAGAGTCTGACATGGCACCAGCAACTCTAACCCTGTGTGTTCTGTCCTTGAGCCAGTTTGCAACCCATCTTGTGACATATGGGTTTACATCTAAGCTGGTGAGCTTTTCTATGATGCCCGAGTGGGGTATTGTGTCGAACGCTTTTGCTAGGTCAAGGTAGGCTGTGTGAACTGCCTTACCCTCATCAATGGCCTTAGTGACTGTTTCAAAAGTCGACCAAGTTCAAGAGGCAGGATCTGCCCTTGACAAAGCCAAATTTGGTAGGATCCAGTGTCTGTAGGTCCCCAATGTCTTTATTTATGAGTTCCATTATGATCCTCTCCATAGCTTTGCAGACAAGGCTCGTCAAGCTTATGGGGCGGTAATTTCAGGGTCCGTAGAAACACCGCCTTTGTGGAGTGGGACCACAGTTGCCGTCGCCATTCTTTGGGTACGTATCCTGTAGTAAGGCTAAGATTAAACAGCAGCCTTATGTGTGGGTTTAGTTCCTCATTGAGTTCGTGTAGCACACAGCCGGGGACACCGTCCGGTCCCATTGATGCTGTGTTTTTTGCTTTAGAGAGAGCAGCTCTCACCTGGGCATCTGAGATGTTTGGGAGGCTAGACTCTGGTGGGATAGATATTTCTCCTTTTGGGGGGGAGGGAGGGGAGAAATTTGCACTGAACCTGTCTGCCAGTATGTTGGCAATGTCTGTGGGTTCAGTGATTTTTTTTATCATTTTGGACTAATTCTGAGCATATCTGGGAGTTTCCACCCAGGTTTCTAACATAGCTAAAGAAGGCCTTATGATTGTCTTTTGTGTCATTAGCGATCATTATATGTTCAAAAAATCTCTTCACACACATCTTAAGTCCCTATGGGAATGCTCTTGTTCCCACCCATCTTAAAAACAAGGTACTCTTCATCTCCCATTCATTCCTATATTACTCAACTATGCCTACATAAACAATTACTTTCTACAAATTAACTACCTCTTTAGCCCTAACACACCCCACATTTATTCTACTTACTTCTATAAGATTGCTTAGTGGAAAGTACCTCAAATGTGATTTCAATGACTGTATTCTCTTTTAAAATTGTATAAGTATCTTTAGTAATCTATTGTATGTACCTAGTATGTTTTGTTTGCTTATAGAGCTTTTCTCTATTGTATCTACCTAGTCTGTATGTCTATTTTTTTGAGCTTTTCTCCCCAGGACTCCATTGAAAATGGGTTCTTTTGGCCCAATGGACTATCCTGGTAAACCAACTGCAAATAAATAAATAATAAATAAATAAATAAGACAAGGTAGCAAAGGATCTAGACATTCAATAAGGGGCAGAAAAACACAAAAGACAAAGTGGGCCTTTTGCCTCTTTTGGCATGCTGGGCACATAAGGATGTCCTCCTGGTGGCCAATGCTAGCTTTACGATAACCGTCCAGCAGTGTTGTTATCATGTCATCTAACTGAGGTTGTATATTGGTATCTGTAGGTGGGGTCGACAGAGGATGTGATAACATCTCCCTCATTTAAGGCACCTCCTGAGGCTACTACAGAGCCATCTAGGTAATCCCCTGCCGAATGACTTAGATCTCTTACCAGTGGGACAGGTGGACACCCAGCAGGAGATGTAAGGTCAACACAAGGTGAACACTGCTGCACCACAGGCTCTATCACGTGTAACACTGCATAAAATGGTAACAGAAACAGAGAAATAAAACATCATCAAATAAAAATGTAAAGAAGGGATAGCACAAAAGAGAGAGTGAAAAAGGCAAAACGTAGTATCATGGCTGTGCCTATCAGGCATGCAGATAGCTACGTAAGTGCAAAACATTTCTTAGGTATGTAAAGGTAATATGGGAATGTGTAATGACTTTTCAGGAGAAGGTGCTATTGCAGAAAGTGAGTTAAAAGGTCCCTTGGGAATATCTGGAAGAACAATGCAGGTGTTCCATGAAAGGTGTTGTTGGATAGCTGTATGGGTATGTCTTGCGTAAAGGGGGTGTGGGAGGGGTTTACAGACATAGCCACCTATGCAGATTAAGCAGTGGCCTTAACATGGGCACGAGGATGCCATGTGTGCATTGAGCAGG
Source organism: Protopterus annectens (assembly GCF_019279795.1). Classification (NCBI taxonomy): domain Eukaryota; kingdom Metazoa; phylum Chordata; order Ceratodontiformes; family Protopteridae; genus Protopterus; species Protopterus annectens. The sequence goes on from NC_056749.1 coordinate 37,600,863, forward strand.
ACAATGCATGCTAATTATGGGGAAATGTGATCGTTGCTGACTGCAGGAGTGCTGGGGCTGTAGCAGAAAACACAGCATGCAGGCCTATGAAAAGCCTTAGGTGTGTGACAGTGTACAGCTGTTGGCATGATGCTAAGTCATGCCATGCCAGTCATATGTTCTCGAACCTGTAACTACGGACACTACTAACAGTTTTTATGAGTGGGTCAGTGCTTTTGCCAGCAGGGATACTGCAGGTATGTCCAGTGATAGTGTGGGTAGTTGTTATTATGAGTAAGTAGAACATAACTATAACATAGGGAAATATTGCACTATGACATGTATATCTTCCTGTAATAGTTTAGTTATCTTACCTGCCCTGCTGCATCTGAAGAGATGCTCCGTACACCTTTCAAATAGGAGCCGATTCTCCTTTACCTGCTATGCAGCTGAAAATACTACAGAAAATGAAAATACACTTTGAAATATGCCCTGCCAGCTCTGTTTTAATTAAACAGTAAATTACACTAAATACCCCTTTATAAATATTTTCTGTACATCTCAGGAGTGCACTCTGACCTCTTATTCTCATTGGCACAAAAGGCCTAGGTGGTGCCTCTAGAGGTCACTCTCATGGTGGCTGCACTGCACACCATAACAAGTGGTGCCAGTTGCAGCACACATCTCCCCATCAAGACTGGGGACTCTCATAATAGCCACTATGCAAGCACTAATGTTGGTCTCTTGTTCATAATGTACAGAAATATTTTGGACTCCCTTCAGTACTCTCCTACAGGGGCCATACCCATGTCACAGGTGACAGTCCGGAGGAGTATGGTAGCTCATTTGTGTTGCTAAAAGTTGCTGATGTTATCACGTGACATAAAACACAGGACACTGAATTTGCATGAGATGACATGCTGCCTCCATATACTGGCACATGCATGACATGGCATGACGGAGTTTGAATGTGAACAGCACGCTGGCGTGAGTGCGACTAGGTACACAATAGCCACATTATTTTCATTGCTGTGCTTTATCACTTCTCTGGGCTATATATTCAAATGCTGACCAAGCATGTGCAATAAACTTTACAGCTCACCATGTGAGTGCATGATCTGGATCAAACCTCACAGCATAATGTTTGTCAGGTAAACCAAAGGGATAAAAGCATGAATCAGGTCCCCCATCATACTGTGCTGCAGTTGGAAACTGCATTATTAACACAGTGGCAGCCATAGCTATATACTTATCATACTGTGCAATTTGTTGCAATTTGTAAAGAAATAGAGACAGCTTTTTTACTTGGTGTTCCTTTTGAATTTTCAAACAAATACATATACAGTGGATACAAAAAGTTTACACACCTCTGTTAAAATGCCAGATTTTTGTGATATAAAAAATGAGATCACAATAAATCATTTCAAAACTTTTCCCACCTTTAATGTGACCTATAACCTGTACAATTCAATTAAAAAACAAACAAATCTGTTAGGGGAAATAAAAAAAATAAACATACAATACACTGGTTGCATAAGTGTGCACACCCTTAAACTAATACTTTGTTATGTGTGCATACCCTTAAACTAATACTTTGTTGAAGCACTTTTTCATTTAATTACAGCATTCAGTCTTCTTGGGTAGGAGTCTATCAGCATGGCACATCTTGACTTGGCAATATTTGTCCATTCTTCCTTGCAAAAGTGCTCCAAATCTGTCAGACTGCAAGGGCATCACTTGTGCACAGCCCTCTTCAGGTCACTCCACAGATTTTCTATTAGATTTAGGTCTGGGCTCTGGCTGGGCCATTCCAAAACTTTAAGTTTCTTCTGATGAAACCATTCTTTTGTTGATTTGGATGTATGCTTGGGGTCATTGTCATGTGGAAAGGTGAAATTCCTCTTTATCGTCAGCTTTCTAGCAGACATCTGAAGGTTTTGGGTTATAAGTGACTGGTATTTGGAACTGTTCATAATTTTCTCCTCCTTGACTAAAGCCCCAGCTCCAGCTGAAGAAAAGCAACCCCAAAGCATGATACTGCCACCACCATGCTTCACCGAGGGGATGGTGTTCTTTTAGTGATGTGAAGTGTTTTTACAGCAAATGTACCTTTTGGAATTTTGGCCGAAAAGTTCAACCTTGGTCTTATCAGACCATAACACATTTTCCCACATGCTTTTGGGAGACTTGATGTATTGTTTTGCAAATTTTAGCCAAGCCTGGATGTTTTTATATATAAGAAAAGGCTTCCATCTTGGGAGATTGTTGTCAGATGTAGTACGCAACCAGTACTTGCCAGAAATTCCTGCAGCTCCTTCGGTGTTGCTGTAGGTCTCTTGGCAGCCTCCCTGACCATTGTTTTTGTCTTGTCTTTTTATCAATTTTGGAGGGACATCCAGTTCTTTGCAACGTCATTGTTGTCCCACTTTTTGATGACTTTTTGATGACTGTCTTCACTGTGTTCCATGGTATATCCAATGCTGTGGAAACTTTTTTGTACCCTTCTCCTGACTGATACCTTTCAACAATGAGATCCCTTTGATGCTTTGTAAGCTCTCTGCCAACCATGGCTTTTGCTGTAGCAGGCAACTGAGTAAATGTCAAGAAACTCCTACTAGGACAGCTGAACTTTATTTGGGGTTAATCCGAGTCTCTTTAATTGATGGCAGGTGTGTACCCAAGAAAACTGAATGCTGTAATTAAATCAAAAGGTGCTTCAAGAAAGTATTAGTTTAAGGTCGTGCACACACAACAAAGTAATAGTTTAAGGGTGTTCACACTTATGCAACCAGCATATTGTATGCTTTTTATTTTTTATATTTTTTCCCCTAACAATTTTTTTTCACTTGAATTGTACAGGTTATAGGTCACATTAAAGGCGGGAAAAGTTTTGAAATGATTTATTGCGGTCTCATTTTTTTAATATCACAAAAACCTGGCATTTTCACAGGGGGGGTGTAAACATTTTATATCCACTGTACATTTGCAGAATGTTTTACTTGTATTTGGTGTGATTATGCTGTTCTGTTGCTTCAGGAATATTATTTTTATGTTCATTTGAGAGCGCTCCTACATCTTTATAAGGACACCAGGGAACTCTTTTGTTTATTTCATGGTCTGGCACAACTAACAACAGCAACTCTAGGGCTTTAATGGATGTCCACAATGAGGAGACATTATTTTCTGCATTTTTTGCATCTGTTCGTGTGATTTTACTGTTCTGCTGCTTTAGGAAACTTATTTGTCAGCATGTATTCATTTGAAAGCTCTCTCACGTCTTTTTAAAGACACTAGGGAACTGTACTGTTTATTTCCTGGTCTAACATGATTGCCAGCAACAGAAGCCGATTAGAGAACATCTAGGGGCTTCAAAACTTGCCCACAGCATGCAGACATGAGTAGAGAGCACATGCACATATCTCATGTTGACATAAAGATGCAAATATGTGCACTGGCCACTTTTTCATGATATCCGGTATCTAGTATGTGGTATTGAATTACTTTTTGACTAAAATTCTGCATTCTGTATTTCTTTTTTCATGTGTGTTTATGGAAGAATGCTAGGGTCACTTTTCAAAGGATACTGCTGTTTTTGGTAATATCCTTTGTGGTACTGTGTTTTACATTTCTATAAACATCTCTTTAATCCAATAATATGATTTTTTTCCCTGAATATTACACCTTGGTGAACACACTTATAATGGAAACACTAAATGAATACGTTTTAGAAGACTTAATCAAAGATTCCTTACTACCTGTGTAAAATGTGTGTTTCTGTCACAAACCATAAATGTGAATATTAACTCACATTGTATAATTTGCATAAGGCTACAAGATTTCACGACAATAATTGAGGGAAAATGTTTGGATACTCTGGGGATTGCAAATACAGGCATGGAAGCACCCTCATACTATATGTGAGTGTATGAAACACTGGATAAAGATGTTGTTCTCAGGTTAAACGGTGCTCTATCATTAGATGCATAGATGGAGCATTTGACTTTACAGGTGGATACTGAATGTAAAACTAAGATCTGATGTGCTCCTGGTCACCTGCAGGATAATAGTATAGAGTCGCATGTCACCAAACCTTTCACATAATTCTCTCATGTTACATTACGTGACACTTCAGCCCCAGACCAACTATCGCAGGAAACATTTTGTTTGTGGTTATTTTTTTCTACAGATTGATTACACTAAGCAGTGAATGAGATGGCGACTGTCGTTGACTGATAATATGAAAAGAATGATGTTAAATGATTCACAAAGTGACAGGAACATATGAACTACATGCAAGTATAAATATAAAGAATATGTAAGTAAACATTTTAATATCCAGTTTGATGGCGGAAAAGCAGTGTCCAGTAGAAAGAGGAAGAAGAAGTGTAAAAATATTGTTAAATATAAAAGGAAGAGAACTGAGTATTAATGTCAGGAATAAGAATGATCATGCTACAAGTGCTGATGATGTAATCATTGCACTACAAGTGCTGATGATGTAATCATTGATTATAATTGTCCTAGTAAGTAGTTACTGTACTTACTAATAAGAACATAACTGAAACTATTAATTTACAATATTCAAGTCAATCAAGATTTGGGGAAAGTATCAAACAAACACTACCTTGAGATTAAGTAATTGGGAGTGGAAAACTTAAGAACTTGGATTCATAATGCTCAGATCATCTGACAGTGGTGGAAAACAGCACCGAGCATGATGATAGGACCTCGGGATTACGTATCGAAGAAGAAAAAACAAAGACATTTAAAAAAATCGGGTGGAGCTGGTATTGAACATTTAAATAAAATAATCGATGCGTCTTCGTGACAAGCTATGCAATAAATAAGAACTCATATTATATAGAGGAATATGCTACAAGAAATGAAACATTGATTCTGACTAATTCCCTGCTTAAGAAAACTGCAAAGAAAATTTGTGACCTCAATAGAGAGAGTATTACTGTATCTTCTCTTTTGGGGCTGAAACTAAATAAGATTCCAGAATTCTTAATGAAATCACTTAAGAATAAAACTCACTGTAGTTGTATTCTATTTTTTTTTAATTTGTCCAAGTCTTCTGAGTTTCTAATACCATGCCAGGAATGGAACCCAATTCTAAGTCAAAGTACGACTAAAGTTCATGAAATTAGTATTGTTTCAGTTTCTAATGTCAGCCTGTAGTGCTCTCTGCAGCACCCGCAATGTGCCCAGTAATGACTCCTGCAATTCGTATAGGTACATGTATCGGTAACATATCTAAGTACGATTGTAAATTCTTTTTTTTAAGACCCGTTGCTCCTACTATTACTGGAACCGTCTGGGTATTTTTCTTCCACATTGCCCTTGTCTCTGCCTGCACATCCTGGTATTTTATGACTTTGTGTCTCTTTATACATAAGACACTGTAGTCAGTGATTGTAGCAATTTCAATGATCAATGCTACTTTTGTGTTCTTTTCATGGACTACTGTATCTGGTCTTCTCACATCTATGTTTTGAACTGTTGGTAATGGGTGATTCCATGTGATATAAACTTTATCATTTTCTATGATGCTTTGTGGCGCATGTTTCCAGTGTTTTTCAGCTACTTCAGTATTATAACATTTGCACAATCTTATTATATTTTTATAGTCTAGAGAGGTTTCTTTGAACCATATGAAGAACTTCAGAACTTCTTGTTAAACACCATACGTATTTTGGAAAAACAGTATTGTTTTAATTACTAATATTATGCCCCCTCCCCAAAATGGTCTGATTACACCTTCATGAAGGTACATTTTCTATAATTCAAGGTTGAGAGAATTGTGCCTCGTGCTTAACATTCAGATTATTACATGTTGTGCAGAATTTGTATATGATAACCAACCAGTCTTATCAGATGGTCTCCACTTAAATCATTACGACTCTGGGTTTACCTCTGAGAAGATATCTCCAGTTATGAAGCCTTTTTTAGCAATGTAATGATTTATTTATTTATTTATTTATTTATTTGCAGTTGGTTTACCAGGATAGTCCATTGGGCCAAAAGAACCCGTTTTCAATGGAGTCCTGGGGAGAAAAGCTCCAAAAAATAGACATACAGACTAGGTACATACAATAGAGAAAAGCTCTATAAGCAAACAAACATACTAGGTACATACAATAGATTACTAAAGATACTTATACAATTTTAAAAAAGAATACAGTCATTGAATGATGGATTTAATTCTCTTGTGACAAGTTTTCTGTGTAATGCTTAGAGTGTTAAAAATAATCATAATGAATTAAAATTGTGTTTCAGCGGGAAGAATATATTATTAAAGCAACAGCAGAGGCGTGAGACTCATCATTTTTTTCTGACAATAATATATATATGTGTATATATATATATATATATATATATATATATATATATATATAAGTTCCTGGTTCATAAAAGTATTCATTCCATATGATTTGAATAAATACAAATATGGAAACATTAACAGTCAATGTTTATAATGGCAGTCAAACCATCCTATTTATATTGTGTAATAGGACACCAGGTATGGACAGTTGTTAAACATATTCAATTTTTTCTAATTCTGTAATATCCCAAGAAATCCTCTGACCTGACTTGCATGCTGAACTTCTATAATTCAAATAGACAACTTCTGTCCTCCAACAAAGACTTAATCAAAACCATCACATGCAAAAACAACTCCAGGGAATCACTATTTGCCCATGAAATAGCAAAAATATGGCATAAACTTCTCCCTGACGTCAGACTACAAAACTCCACGCCCTCTTTCAAAAGCCTACTTAAAACATACATTTTCACAACCATCTATGCAACTGTAATTGACCCCCTGAAGCCTCGTCCACTCACTATTTTCACACCCCATCTGTCCTGGATAACACAAAAACCATACTCTAACTATACCTATCCATGTGTGAGCAATAACCTATATATGGGTGTATGTACATGTGTGTGTGTGTGTGTGTGTGTGTGTGTGTGTGTGTGTGTGTGTGTATATATATATATATATATATATATATATATATATATATATATATATATATATATATATGCTCTTACATATTTATTTGCTTGAATGTATATATCGAAACTTAAACATTTATATAGTCTTATTCAGTTGTGAAATATTTTGCAATGCTGTACCAGGTACCTATCTCTTATCTTATCTATTCTTATTGTATATTTTGTACACTTGTATTTTCAACCAAAAAGAGAAATATCCTCTTATTGTATACTAACTGCTCTAAAGTCTACAGTCTGTATGCTACTACTCTGTAATGTCTCTCTCGTAAATTGTTCTTCTCTCTGTAAACTTACAGGGTTTTTCTCCACTGGACTCTGCTGAAAACGGACACTTGTCCAGTCAGACTATCCTGAAAAACAGATGTTAAATAAATAAATAAAATAAATCATTTTTGTGTCTATATTTGACAGGAAATTCAGCATGGCAATACTGTACTTATGGAGGACTTTACTTACTCAACTATTGATTGCAACTTGCTTCATCAAACAATATACATGCAAAATGCTTTGCTTATATTCTAACATGCAATGTGTATTATGAAATGATTAAATATGAAACTAGGGGCTCCAAAATATTAGACTTTGGTGCTTTTAATACTGAAAATATAGTATGCGAGATTAAAATTGGCCACTACTGGGTAAATTAGATTATAATTTATGTTATACTGAATTATTATACCAAAAATGTAATATCAAAAATAAGAAATGTAACTATTGTATATTACGGTATTATAAAATTAAGAAAGAACTAATAAAATAAACATCTTTGAAGTGTGACTATAACATGAATTTGGGACACAGCCTTTTAGAAAACATCTTACAAGCACAGTGGAAGCACCATAATTAATAAGGAAAAGAATGTACCTTCAATCGATAATGGAACCCTATAAACGTAAAAAGAGTGTACCTTCAATCGATAATGGAACCCTATAAACGTAAAAAGAGTGTACCGTCAATCGATAATGGAACCCTATAACCATAAAAAGAGTGTACCTTCAATCGATAATGGAACCCTATAAACGTAAAAAGAGTGTACCTTCAATCGATAATGGAATCCTATAACCATAAAAAGAGAGTCCATAATGTCTGTATAACATATCCAATAAGGAGAAATCTAATCTGTATATCATTACTGAGGATTTACAACTTTTGATTAAGGTGAAAGCATTATATGAAGATTACTTTAGCACAATAAAAAATATAAAACTCTTCTACAACTCTACTATCACTATCACCTCTTTCCCTTCACTATGCCTACTTACTGCCTTCCAGACACTGTAGCCTGACTTTTCCCTCCTTAGCCTTTCTAACGCCTCCTATTCTTACACTATACTTAACATCCCCACCACATTTAAACTAGCAGATATATTACATTTGTGTGTAATTTGAATATATGCCTCTTCGTTATTTCTGTTTTTCCTTGCTTAAACAATGAGTGAGAAGGTCACTGAAAAACCAATCAGTAAAAACAAAATGAAAACTCCAGCTAAGCTACAACTTCCATATTTTGTTTTTACTGATTGTTTTTTCAGTGACCTTCTCACTCATTGTTTTAGTTTGTTGTTTGGGATATTTTTGCAGTGACCCTATTAATAATGGACATCAGCTGGGTATAACAGCCCTGTGTTTCTAATACTTACCAAACACTCTGCTTGTGCTGTGCTGATGAGGTCATAACAAGGCCAAGATATGCATATCGACAGCTAGTGGGGTTTGTCTTTATTGGCCTGAAATTGACCATTAAAACAACGAAACAAGTCATGGGCATTCAGAATCACCAATTAGCTGAAACACATGATGTTCTTAAGGATCATTTGCATATATCTCATGTGCCTCTGATACAAGAGATTTGGGAGGTCACTCAGTGGAAGTTCTAGCTTTGCTGGAGTTTTCATTTTGTTTTTACTGATTATTTTTCCTTGCTTGAAATATTTCTCCACTACTGTTTTTATTTTTATCTCTCAGTGTAATAGTGCTGCTCATAATTGTTTATCATGCGTGTAAATGTGCTATTTGTATGTTACTATTGTGTCATGCGTGTAAATGTGCTCTTTGTATGTTACTATTGTGTCATGCGTGTAAATGTGCTCTTTGTATGTTACTATTGTGTCATGCGTGTAAATGTGCTCTTTGTATGTTACTATTGTGTCATGCATGTAAATGTGCTCTTTGTATGTTACTATTGTGTCATGCGTGTAAATGTGCTCTGCGTGTAAATGTGCTCTTTGTATGTTACTATTGTGTCATGCGTATAAATGTGCTCTGCGTGTAAATGTGCTCTTTGTATGTTACTATTGTGTCATGCGTATAAATGTGCTCTTTGTATGTTACTATTGTGGAACTTTTCTCCCCGGGCCAACACTGAAAATGGGCTCTTTCCAGGCCCAGTGGACTTTCCCGGTTAACAAATGCAATAAATAAATAAATAAAAATAAATAAGTATAATTATCTTAATGTATATCAAAAGTGAAAAATCCTATTATGTCTGTTAAAAATAATGGCATATTATATATTGACCCTAAAGTCATTGTAGACATGTTTAGTGATTACTATGCAAGTTCCAGTAGTCAGGGCCTTATCTCTTGTCATAATGATGTCATTAATATATTTTCAGACAATGCCGTTTGTCCCATGATTCCTGTTAACAACACCAAAGCACATTCCTGGAATTCTGCTTGTCAATATTTTTTTCTGATCTGGTTCCAATTCTATTTGAGACCTTTAATAACTTGCTTTATTAGTGTTTAGTCCCTCAGCCCTGGATCCTGTCTAATATTACTATAATATTTAAAAAGGGTTCCTGCTCAGAGATTAGTATTTACAGAGCAGTGAGTTTGACTACTATACTAGGCAAATGTTTTGAAAGATGGATATTTGATGTAATGCAAGCTGATATTTAAATCAACTGAATTGAACTAACATGTTTTTGTCAGGTCAACACTTACCAGCCTGAGTGAACTTTATGACCAGGTAACCCTTGTAAACAATATATGGGTTAGTTTGTGGGACCATAGTTAATGATTTAGCCAAAGCATTTGGTACATTACTTCATTTTGTCATTTATAATTCTATGGCTAAAAATGTTTTTTTTTTTTTTTTTAATTAAATGGGTTGTGAATTGGTTGACCAGCCAAAGGGAAGTTGTGAAAGTACAAAGCTCAGATAGTAGGGAAGTTATGACTGGAGGATATTAGGGCTCAGCTGGTCTGTTATTGTTTAATATATTCTCTTTGACCATAGCCAGAGAGGATTTATAAGTATGCAGGGCTCATTATTGTCAGTGCAATAGTTACAAGAATTTCCAGATGCCTATTTTAAAATTTCATTTTCTATCAATGTAAACATATTTGATATTGCTATACTGATGATGATGCAGATTTTGTGTTGATGTTTATTATTACAGTTTCGAATAAATGTTTTAAAAAATATTTTTTTCCATATAAGTGGCAATGCACTTCTGTTTTAAGTACATTGCACAGCATTTTAGAGTCAGGGCTGTGCTGCTCCCACAGCGCAACTCAAGAATTCATAACGACTTTATGCTCTGTAATTACAAATGAAATAATTCAGATGACAGTTGGTGCGGTCCTTTAACAATGCAGTTTATTGATTTATAAGGGCATTGCATTCCATAATTATCATCATCATCAAAAGCCTTTTTGTCATTTTTTAACATGGGTTTGGGTATCATGTCAACTGTCAGGTACTCTTTCGATTCAGTACCAACTTCCTCCCTTCTCTGACCATCATATGCCTGACTATGACAGCTCTTCTTGTACACAGTCAGTCCATCTCTTCATTGGATGTTCTCATTACCTCTTAACTTCTTCCTGTCTCTCCCAAATCTTCTTCACCAGTCTTCTACTTTCCTGCACATATGCATGAACCAGTGCAATCTATTCTCATTGACTTTCTGTGCAATTGGCTCCTGTTCTGATGTTCTCATTTCGGCATGTGTCCCACACTGTGCATCCTGCTACCAGTCTCAGGCACTTCTCCATCACCTCCAGCTTCCTCAGCTGTTTTGCCTTCACTGCCCATGTTTCTGTACCATACAGAAGTATTGGTTGCACCACTGCTTTGAGCACCTTGCTGTTCCACTTCTTTGACATTCTTTTGCCACACACTGTGCCTGACATTTGGTACTACTTGGTTGTTGTTCATCTGCTTCTAGCTTTGACCTCTTCATTCAGATTTCCCTTTTCCTCAACACCCCTCCCAGATACTTGCTGCATTTAACCTGTTCTGCTGTTTTCTTTTTTTTTCCAAATATTTTTTTTATTTTCCAAATAATATAATGTTTAACAGTACAGTCATTAATAAACAAGTATTATAAACCTTTATATACACTATGTACAATTGACCTGAACAAAGGAGGGAAAAAATTAATAAAATATATGAAATTAGTAACAAAAATTTATAATATTCAATTAATAAATTATAAAGTTACACATTAATTATTTAGGGTTCATTTTTAATGTCTCAATAAGAGTAATTTTTTTTTCCCAAGGATTGTTTCTCCATGTTTTAGGTGAAATTCTCGATTCCTTCACCTTGATTTCTAATGTCGCTGTTTCTTCCATCGATCTCAATACTTCTTTGTTCTGCTGTTTTCTCTTCTATCTCAATGTTCCTGGCCTATTTCATCCCATGTTCCCATGTGCCTTCAGTTTTCATTCCAGAACCCTTTCATTTGCTGAAGTTCCTGTTCAGAGTTTGCTTGTAATGTCATATTGTCTGCATATAGCACCTTTGTTGATATCCCCCCAGCCTGTTTGCTGATGTAGTCCATCACCAGTGAATCAGACCTGAACTATGATGGACACCCATTCCCACTGTCCGAATACTTTTTGTACTTGTGTAATTTGGTCCTTGTACATTTCCTGCACTAACTTAACCAAGGTTTCTGGGACTTTCAACCACTGCAGGACTGCCCAAATCAGCTTTCTTAGGTTGATGTATGTTTTCACCAAATCTAGAAATGCCCAGTTGGACTCTTCCTTGTTTTTAGCTTCTTTAGCACTATGTGTCTCACTGCAAACATTGGCTCAGTTGTGCTGCATCCTGATTTAACTCTGAGCTGCTCATCTCTCATCCTACTTTCTTCTACTCTGCATATTCATTAATCTGTCACACACTGCAGAATTTGTATGCAGTGTGACAGGAGTTTGATACCTTTGTACTGCCCACAGTTGTGAATGTCCCCTTTGATCTTGCACAGTGATACAAAACTACTTCTCTAGGCATCTGCAATACCTTTCTGTCCATGTCATGACAAATACCACTAGAAGCTATTTCTCCCCTAACTCACCCAACTTCTTGTTCATATCTGTTCTGACATCTGTGCCTGCTGCTTTCCCTGACTTAATTTCTTTAGTGCTGTTCTTACGTCTTCCATGTTGGGTTCTTCTACTTTAATCACAGGCTGTGTTTTGAGAAGGTTTTCTTCATTCAGAAGCAGGTGTGAGTACTACTTACATCTCCCACTGATGTCTTCTCAATTCTCAAACATTGTTACTGGAATCCCTCATGAATTTTGCCTAAACAGAAGTTTATTACTTCAAAAGATGGTCATCCATCAGACAACGTCATCATCAACCCCCTTTTTCTTATTTTTTAGATGGAGTTGGGGTGTCACCTCAACCATCACCATCTCCTGAATTCAGTGCCACTTTCCAACCTTCCTCAACAGTCTTCCCTGACTGTTGCAGATCTTTTCTCACACAATCCATCCGTGTCTTTGCTGGGCATCCTTGTTTCCTCTTTCATTCTTCCTGTCTGTCCCAAATTTAAAATAAAATAAATAAAATAAATAAATACATCTTTTTCACCAGATTGTCTTCCGCTTTCTGCATGTGTGCCCAAACCACCCAATCTGTTCGCTTTGACCTTCTCTACAGCTGGGCTTGTGCTCTAATGTCCTCGTTTCTTCATCTGTCCCACAGTGTCATCCTGCCACCCAATCTGTTCGCTTTGACCTTCTCTACAGCTGGGCTTGTGCTCTAATGTCCTCATTTCTTCATCTGTCCCACAGTGTCATCCTACCACTCAATCTGTTCGCTTTGACCTTCTCTACAGCTGGGCTTGTGCTCTAATGTCCTCATTTCTTCATCTGTCACACAGTGTCATGCTACCACCCAATCTGTTCGCTTTGACCTTCTCTACAGCTGGGCTTGTGCTCTAATGTCCTCATGTCTTCATCTGTCCCACAGTGTCATCCTACCGCCCAATCTGTTCGCTTTGACCTTCTCTACAGCTGGGCTTGTGCTCTAAAGTCCTCGTTTCTTCATCTGTCCCACAGTGTCATCCTACCGCCCAATCTGTTCGCTTTGACCTTCTCTACAGCTGGGCTTGTGGACCCCAGCCATAAACAAACTCTACAACAAAAGGAGGAAGCTACTACAAGATAGAGCAAAATCCTTAAAAGGTAAGACACCCTTGATCACTATAAGTAAAAAACTAAGAGCTCTCATAAAATCATCCATGGCAAATTTCGAGAGAAAAATAGCTAAAGACTCAAAAGACAATCATAAGGCCTTCTTTAGCTATGTTAGAAACCTGGGAGGAAACTCCCAGATATGCTCAGAGCTAGTTCAAAATGATGTGAAGATTACTGATCCTACAGACATTGCCAACATACTGGCTGACAGGTTCAGTGCAAACTTCTCCCCCCCCCCAAAAGGAGAGATATCTATACCAATCGATTGCAGCCCCCAAACATCTCCAGCGCCCAAGTGAGAACTGCTCTCTCCAAAGCAAAAAACACAGCATCCATGGGACCTGATGGTGTCCCCGGCTGTGTGCTCCATGAACTCAATGAGGAATTAAACCCACAGCTAGGACAGCTGTTTAATCAAAGTCTTACCTCTGGATACGCATTCCAGGAGTGGCACACTGCAACTGTGGTACCACTTCACAAAGGCGGTGCCTCCACCGACCCTGGAAATTACCGCCCATTAGCTTGACAAGCCTTATCTGCAAAGCCATGGAGAGGATCATAATGGACCTCATAAATAAAGACATAGGGAATTTGCAGACTTTGGATCCAACCCAGTTTGGCTTTGTCAAAGGCAGATCATGCCTTTTAAACTTGGTTGACTTTTTCAAACAGTCACCAAAGCCATTGATGAGGGAAAGGCAGTCCATACAGCCTACCTCGATCTGGCTAAGGCCTTCGATACAATACCCCACTCGGGTATCATTGAAAAACTCATCAGCTTAAATGTCAACCCATACATCACAAGATGGGTTGCAAACTGGCTGAGTGACAGAACCCACAGGGTCAGAGTTGCTGGCGCCATGTCAGACTCAAAGCCTGTCACAAGTGGTGTCCCACAGGGCTCAGTCCTGGGCCCACTCTTGTTTGGCATCTACTTTTCCGAAGTACAAGCAAACACAGGAGGGTTATGGCTGACAAAGTTTGCAGATGACTGCAAACTGGGCGCCATAGTAGAAAACACATCTGACACAGATATCCTTCAGAAGGGTCTCACAGAAACGGATAACTGGTGCCAGAGCCACGGCCTAAAGTTAAATGCCAAAAATGCATAGTCATACCCTTCGGGAAAAACAAGGTTACCCCTAGCTACCAAATAGGTGGCAATCCACTGAGCACAGAAGAAGTTATCAGGGACCTGGGGACCCAGGTTGATAGTAGTCTGTCATTCGACACCCATGTAGCTAAAGTAGTTAGGAAGACCTTCTACTTTGCCCACCTTATCATGAAGGGATTCTCATCTAGATCAAGGGAGGTCATAGTCTCCCTTTACTCATCACTCATCAGACCAATGATTGAGTACAATGCCCCATTCGGAATGTATCTGACCCGACACTTGCAGCAGCTGGAGAGGCCACAAAAGTTCCTCACCAAAAGGATAAAGGGTCTCAAAAATCTGTCCTATGCTGCCCGACTGAAAGAACTCCAGCTCTATTCAGTCGCCACCGCTTGCTCAGAGGTGACCTTTGCCTAACATACAAGGCCATGTCAAACCCAGATTGGATGAATATGCTTCACCTCAAAAAATCTAGATCCATCAGAGCCACAAGGGCGGAGACTTAAACCTTGACACGGCTATTAATAGGACGTGCTGGAGGGATAGATTCATCACCCAAAGACTCCCTATGCTGTGGAACAAAATCCCAGTACATGTGAGGCAGAGCACCTCGCTGGCCTTGTTCAAGAGAAATCTTGACCAATGGATGGGAGATCGCAGATATACCCCAGGGATTACCTCAGTGTCACTGCTCGACAGAGGCACAGCAAAATAATGGGTATAGTTCCCCATACTAAAGGGGTGGCGTAAGCCACAAAACGATGGGCTAGGCTTGTAAATGCCCTCGGGCAGATAGCCTAGTATGAACCTATGAACCTATGAACCTAATGTCCTCGTTTCTTCATCTGTCCCACAGTGTCATCCTACCGCCCAATCTGTTCGCTTTGACCTTCTCTACAGCTGGGCTTGTGCTCTAATGTCCTCATGTCTTCATCTGTCCCACAGTGTGCATCCTACCACCCAATCTGTTCGCTTTGACCTTCTCTACAGCTGGGCTTGTGCTCTAATGTCCTCATGTCTTCAACTGCCCCACAGTGTCATCCTACCACCCAATCTGTTCGCTTTGACCTTCTCTACAGCTGGGCTTGTGCTCTAATGTCCTCATTTCTTCATCTGTCCCACAGTGTCATCCTACCACCCAATCTGTTCGCTTTGACCTTCTCTACAGCTGGGCTTGTGCTCTAATGTCCTCATGTCTTCATCTGCCCCACAGTGTCATCCTGCCACCCATCCCACTCACTTCATCTCCATTACTTCTAGCTTCTCAACTGCGCTACCTTCACTGTCAAGATTTCAGTCCTAAATAGTATTACTTGACACCACCATTTTGTACACTTTACTTTTCAGCTTCCTTTGCATTCTTCTGCCATACACTACTCCTGATACCCTGGGCCAGCTGGCTGCAGCCCTCTCATTCTACCTTTCACCTTCTCATTCAGACTTCCTTTCTCCTCAACCACACCTACCAGATACTTGAATCGATTAACTTTTTCCATTATTTCCTTTCTATCTTAATTTTCAGCTTCTGATTTCTCCCAGTTTCTGACATTACCACTGTCTTATCTGTACTCAACTTCATTCCATGTACCTTTCTGTTTTGCATTCCGTTTCCTTAGTATTTGTGGAGCTCTTGTTCAAAGATTCCCTGTAATGCCCCATAATATGCTGACAGCTGCTTTGTTAATCTGTCCTCTTTGACCACACCTCCTAACCTCTTAGAGAGAAATCTGGCTAAAGCCATAAATAACGGGGGACAAAGGCACGAAAATAGGGACGCTTTTTTAAATAGTGCACTTAGAGAGTTAAAAAGTTGATAGAACAAGTTTTTTATTAACATGAATTTTCTGAAGGGTATGAAGTCTGAAACTCAGTTGGGTTGTCATTATTTTATGACTTCACCTCTCAATGATTTGCCAGTGATTTGCCAGAAAACTGCATTTTTTGGAGAAACCGACCAAAAAATATGAGGCAAAATCTGGACATTCTGTGAAAATCTGGACATTTGAAAGGTCTGCCTTTGTGTGCTGGTGTAATCAATCACCAGTATGAAGAGCAACAGGCTCAGATATGTCCCATGATGCCTCACACAGATCCACTAGGAGCTCTACTGTGAGACTGAATCCTGTTCGAACTTGAGTCATTGAGTCACTGTACATAGTCTGCACTAATTCTACTAATGTTTCTTGGACTTCAAATCAGCTTTCTTGGGACCATGTCATATGCTTTCTCCAAGTCTAGGAATATCCAGTTGGACTCTTTCCTTGTCTCTGGCTTCTTCTCAACTGTCTGTCTGACTGCAGACATTGGGTCAGTTGTGGTGCATCCACATCTGAATCTGAACTGCTCATTTCCTATGTCACTTTCTATTTCTCTGCATATCCGTTTATCAGTCACTGTCTCCAGAAGTTTCATGCAGTGTGACAGGAGTTTGATACCTCTGTACTGCCCACAGTTGTGGGTGTCCCCTCTGTTCTTGAACACTGGCACTACAATGCTTATTCTCCAGTCATCTGGGATATGCCTTTCTCTCCACACTGCTATGAGTACCCTCAGGAGCCATTTCTCCCCTGTTTCACCCAACATCTTTATAATCTCTGCTGTGATCTCACCTGAGATTGCTGTTTTCTTGGACTTCATTTTCCTTTGTGCTGTTCTTACTTTTTCTGCAATGTGCCCCTCCTCTTCTGTCATCATAGGTTGTGTCTGGAGAAGTAAAGCTTTTGTAGAGTTTTCTTCATTTTGAAGCTGATGGAAGTATTCATTCCATCTGCCTTTGACGTCCTGTGGGCTGGTGAGTAGATTGTTATTGGCATCCCTTAGAAAGGGTGTCTGCTGACTGTCTTCTTTACCTTTCTGTTTTTTCCATGCAACTTGATAGAGTTTCTTTGTGCCATCTGCTAAGTCACTTTCCAGATGCATGTAGAGTATCTCTGATGACTTGATCTTTACTATTACAGCTGCTCGCTTAGCTTCTTTGTTAGCCAACCAGTAATACTTCTTAGCCTGGTTCATCCTTTCTATCTCCTACTTTTTCTTGCACTGGACTTCTGTATTCCACCACCAGCTTTCCTTCTGTAACTTCTTATGTAAGTCTTCTCTGAATACTGTTTGCATCTGATTGTGGTAACCAGTGGTTTACAGTGGGGGTATCTGTAATCGCTGATTATACCCCAGTGCCCTTTCCTTACTAGAAGGAAGTCTACTAGAGTTGCATGTTGGCCACTCTTGTATGTGATCTAGTGACGGTCTGTTTTGCTGAACCAGGAGTTGACCACCATCAAGCCATTTGTCAGACGGAGGTTTGGAATAACCTCCTCCTTTATTCCTGTTGCCCCACCCATATAGACCGAGACAGTCGTCCTATCCTGTTGTATCAGTCAGGATACGTGCATTCAGGTCCTCTTATCAACACCAACTCATGTTGTCCTTTTTTGTCCAGTAGGTCTTGCAACAGCTGCTTGAATGCCCCCTTTTCTTCATTATCACAACCTCGCTGTGGAGCAGAGCTTGAGATTCTGAATGCTGCCATATCCTTACACTCAAGTATGATTGCCATAAGTTTGTCACTAATTCTGATGATATTCCTCACTGTCATCTGAAGTTTCTTCATTGCCACAATTCCCACACCATATCCAGTCTGTCCTCTCTGTGAATAGTAGATTCTGGAACCCAAGACAAGTGAGTTTACTGCTCTGTCTTCCATCTTGTCTCCTGGATACAGAGGATGTCCAGCCTCCTCCACATCATCATCATATAATTCACTTCCAAGCTGAGTCATTTTAGTCAACATATATTGAATGTAGCAATCTTTAGTTCATGTTTGGCAGGCTGATTGCTTTTACATCCACCTTTCACTTAACAGAGCTATCCCAGGTTACCCAAGCTGGACAACTGGATACTGGCTAGCCAGTAGCTTATTGACCGAGGGCTGCTAGGCTTTATGGTAGACACATACTGGGCACTGTTAGCATGGGTCCCTGACATAGGTCAGAGTAGGCCAGGTCCTTACCCAATGACTTATTTCCAACTACCCATGCATACTTTTGGTGACATTAGTCAATGCGACCCAATCACCTAGAAACAGTTTTTACACCATCAAGAGGCTAGCCCTGACTTAACACACAGTCTGTCACCTGTGTCCTTCTATCTGGAGGACACTAAACACCACAGTTGATGCCCAAAGCATTTGGTCTAAACAACTCTTCCTCCAGTAGGCCCCTTCTAGATTGTGTTGCTGCAGGAATTTGATGTGGAAACACCAAGTATGTTTTCTGAGAGGTGGGAAGAACCCCTTAGACAAAATGCTAACTCCACACAAGCCAAATATCAGGATTGAACCTTGCACCTTGTGAATGGGCGGTGGAGACCATAACCATTATGGCAACTGTGATTGTACAACCTTCAAAAAGTGATATGATTAGTATTTTATAAAGAGATTTTACAGCTAGGCATTAACTTGATTTATTACATTTGCATGCCATTTTCTAACTAGAAATGTTGTGACCCTGATTTGAAATGTACAACATTTTATAAAAAGCAGGAGAGGTGTTTTGCCCATTGGGCATAAGTGGACATTTATTTATTTAGACTTCTGCAATTTTAAATAGAGTTTGAGTGGATTTAGTTCCCTCTTTTTGCTCCATTTAAAGGCTCACAGGAATGGGAAGATGGTTGACTGTCACAAATTTTTCTCTCTTTGAGAAGTAACTTTTATTGCCTTGCACACAGAATCATAACTCTCTCTCTGAAAATCAGATTGCATGTGACAAGGTGTGATTGGTGTACAAAGTGAAAATAAATTCCCTGAACTACATGAGGGTCGATGTATGCCATTTCAGTCAGCAGTGTTGCATATTGATGGCTGATTCTTACAGCATGTAAAACAACACTATCTGTTAGGCGAGACTGCTTTGTATTGCTCACCTGACTTCTTGTGTCAGAAACCTGTGGTGGTGAGCTGTCCCCTCCTGCCAGCTGTGGGGACATGGCCATCAAAGGAAGTGCTGAGAATGTTTTCAAGAATCTCACTTTGGGAAAATAATTCATCTTCCATTAATTCCCCTTACTGTGCTATACTGAGCAAAAGCAGGGAGGAACCACATCGAGCCCCCCAGGTCTTTCAGCTCACAACACTTGGGCACTGATAATTCTTGATCTGGATTCAGGCGAATGGAAATGCTTGCAATGCTGAGTAAACCCTTCATTTCATCACACTCAAAGGCAGAAAGGACGTATTACCGACATTCAGCTGGCATGTAGTTTAGTGGGTATATGGCTGGCAATGTATTATCACCCCCCCCAAAAAAAAAAAATGGTGACCCAGGCAATTGTAAGAATAACCAGCTTCTAAATTTGAGCAGAGCTGAGATGGGTGTCATAGCAGGAAATGTTTCATGCAATAAGGTCTGGTAATGATCAACTAACTACTAATTACAGTTAAAAAAGTCAAATACATTCTCACCTACATATTGTTTCATTAAAATGAGATATGTGGAAACTAAATATACATCAGTTCCTTTGACTTTCCCATTTTATCTGATTGCTAAGAGTATGAAGTTTAAGATAATATGTTTGCCTTTTTGAATATTGTTAAATACCCAGACATTTTTGTTGCTTGTTTTGAACCATGACTTTCAGTTAGGCCTACTGATGAGACAAAGTTTGATGGTAATAATGTATGGAGGTTGCAGATAATGTCTGTGATGAATAGACTTAAAATAAAAACAGCGACTTTGTCTGAAGGTCACGCAACTCTCGTCTCTCTGAGCAACATATGCTGGAGCAAAGCACCGAGTTCTAACAAGGCACTCTTGTATGAATCCTGGAAGCAGCCTTTCAGTTACAAATTCAGTGCATCTAAAATGAATTTTATTGCCACTTTAATAAGATGTGCTGTTTTACTTCCTTTTATGCCACTGGCATCA
Organism: Protopterus annectens; assembly: GCF_019279795.1. NCBI lineage: Eukaryota > Metazoa > Chordata > Ceratodontiformes > Protopteridae > Protopterus > Protopterus annectens. The sequence continues at coordinate 37,621,339 of NC_056749.1, forward strand.
TGACCCATGGTATGTGACTTTCTCTAGATTTAGTCTTGCTACCTTAATATTTTTTGATGGTATGACAGCTGGTGTCGACTTTTTCTCCCACTTCTTTTTAATGCCACAGGGGGTCTACTGTCTCCTTTTTCCATAAATAAAATTAAATCCTTTAAGAAATGCTAATTAGTGCCCTGTGTTTTTGTACTGTTGACTTTCAAGGCATAAAATATTGTATTTCTTTGCAGAGATAAAGTTCAGCACACCAAAATCTGTTACTGTTGTAGGATTACTCTATGCATGTATTTACAAGCATTTCTTAAGTTTCTTTTGCTTATCTGTTTAATTGGATCCTTATCAGTAAGTGTTTTATTGATGCAGATAAACTAAAATTGGGATTAAAAACAATGTAGCCCTCATGAGAAATAATAATAAATAAAATAAACAGGGACGGCCAAAAAAATGAAAAAAATATTTAAAAGTATAAACTATCACTGAGCAGGATGGAGATATAACCTATTTATAACCTACTTATAACCTATTTATAATCTATTTATAACCTATTTAAACCTATTTGTAATGTATTTATAATCTATTTAAACTGGTACAGCGAGCAACATAATGAAAGCTCAAATGTGAACAATTGCTGGTTTTCTTAGGTAAAGAAAGACAAAGTGAGGCGATATAAAAATGGAGAAGTGGGACAAAATATGACATATGAAAGGCAGCAGGACTTGTCTTTACTTACTACCCCCTATGTATGAATAATACTTAATGCTTGCTAATTGTATCATCTGCCTGAACTGAAATGAAAATAAAATGAAAAACCTAAAATATTCTATTTCCAAAAAGCAGAGAATGACCATAATTTTGTTTCATATTATAGACTTTATCTTGTTTATATATTGTATCTAACATGATAAAAATATACAAAATGCACAACTTGTGCTTTTCATAAGCATTGTAGAGGACCAAGTAGCTTACTCTTCTGGGAAGTGACTGACGTTTACCTGCCCAGAACGGCTACTTTCCTGTCGTCTTTGTGCAAAATGTTGAGACGTCTTCAAATTTCTCAGGATGCAGATTTTTCTCTTCCTTAGCTACTATCCACCCCCCCACTCTTCTCCTACTCTGCTTTTTTTCTCTCTCTTGACTCCCCTAAACTTTCCTCCCCACCCGTCTTCTTCAACCCCTCTGTTTATTACTCCTATTTCTTCATCTATACCAACTCAGTTTACTGATTTAAAGATGTTTAGGGGGCTTTTTCTCTGATGCCCCATTTGTAAATCATTGTTCTTACTACAGGGCTCTACCCCTTCTACTTTTTAGATATTGTTTTTGCTGAATATTATGCTTTATTAGTTTTTCCACTACCAGCATGATTGTATTCTTGGTTTGTAGCCATATTCATTTATACCATGAATGCATGTAGTTATGCATACAAAGTCACATTACTTGTAATGTGAACTTTGTTATTGTTATTTTTTCTTGTGGAGCTTTTCTCCTCTGGTATCCACAGAAAATGGGCCACTAGCCAAGTGGACTAACCTGGTTAACAAAACACAAATAAAATAAATTATACAACTACAGAAATTGAATACAATCAAAGCATTGAATAACTACAAATAATAAACATAAAAATAATCATACAGAAATTATAGTGATGGATAGAAAAGTCAAGAATTGTTCATATGCAGAGAGATAATAAAATGTAGGTTGAAAGTATTAGGTTGTTTTACATGTAATTCTGAGGTCTGTGAGCATGTAATATGGCACAGAATAATATAGTACAATACAATACATGAAATGAGGAGAAGCTGGGTTTCAAACAGAGATAAGAAATTAAAAGATGAAAAACGTGGAACATATTGGCAGGGCAAGTAAAAGGTTTTTATGTTAAGGAAGAGTGTCATGACACAGATGGTGAATTTTGAGAGCCAAGAGTTGGTAAATTAGTGAGTAAAAGTAACTTCATACAGAGATACTAGAGATGGAATTGGGATATTTACAGGTAGCTTATTCTAGTAGAGGTTCTACACTACAGATGCAGCAATAGCTTCCTGTTATTGCTTGTATGTGTAGGCCTTTGTATTTATTTTATTTATTTATTTTATATTTGTTGACTGCGCTAGTCTAACTGGATATATGTCCATTTTCAGTAGAGGCCCGGGGAGATAAGCTCCGAGGAAACAAACAAAATCACATGTACAAAAATGAATGTATACAATGAACATTGCAGGTGCAGTACAGAGAATAATCAGAGGTCATTCGTTCATAACAGTGCAAAATATACAGATACAATTAGTACAATACAAAATGTAGTTGTGATACATTATAAAGAAACAAACAAAATCACATATACAAAAATTAGTGTATACAATGAACATTGCAGGTGCAGTACAGAGAATAATCAGAGGTCATTTGTTCATAACAGTGCAAAATATACAGATACAATTAGTACAATACAAAATGTAGTTGTGATACATCATAAAGAAAAAGATGGCAGCTGAATTATACAATATATTAGTATACAAGTAGTCATAAAGAAAAAGCAAGAGCTGAAATTATACAATATATTAGTAAAACTAGTCTCATTAATGAGATTCTGAAGATGTAAGTAATAGTATAGAAGGACAAGGTAAGTTGTTATTAAGAAAAGGAACTTGATTTCTGAGAAGAAGTGGGTAGGTTGAACCAAGTAAGAAGAGCTAGTTGATCAGTCAGGTTTAGTACAGGGGCACAACCAGTGTGTTCTGAGGAAAAGTTTCAATTTGGTTTTGAAGAGTGATATAGAGGGAAGAGAGGAAAGTTTGTTAGGAAGAAGGTTCCAGGATTTTCCAACAGTATTAGAGAAAAGAGAGTCCCCAGACCTGTTGTTTGATTTACAAATATTAACAAGAAGCATATGTGATGATCGTAAGGTCTTTAGATTGTTGTAGGGGGTAATGAGGGTAGATAGTATAGGGGTATTGGTAGGTTGGTAAAGGGTTTTATGAGCAATGGTCAGTTGGTGGAATTTAAGCTGATTTTGTAATTCAAGCCATCCTAGCTGCTTTAGATTAAAACAGTGGTGGGTTCTGAAAGGGTTACCTGTAGCAAATCTGGCTGTGTTATTGTAGGAGTTTTCCATTTTATTAAAGTTGTTTTTAGAGAGATTAGTATATATGGGGAGGACTGCGGTGGTGGTGCTGCGGTAGCATTGTCGCCTCACAGTAAGACGTTGTCCTGTTCGATTCTCAGCTAGAGCATCTTCTGTGTGGAGACATGCGTGAATGGGCATACCTTCGTTGAAGGTTGTGCGTCAGGACTGGCAACTCGGCACGTAAAAATCTACTGCCAATCATTAGCGGACCGGAGTTCTGCTGTGGCGACCCCTAACGGGAAAAGCAGAAAGACACAACAGTATATATGGGGGAGGCATAGAGGAGAGTAGAGATTCGATGAGTGTGAAAAATAATTATTCTAGCTGCAGGAGAGAGGAAGGATTTGATCCTGCAGAGAGAGCCTAGTTTTCTATTTACAGATTTTAGAGTATTGTTAATATGGGTGCTGAAGTTAAGGTTGTTATCTATGGTGATACCTAGTAGTCTGGTAGTTGGATCTGGGGGTATGAGAGTACCATTATTGGATGGTACTGTGAAGTCTATGGGGGGACTTACAAGTAGGAGTAAAAAGGAGGAGTTTAGTTTTTTTGGTGGTCAGAAGGAGACAGTGCTGTGTAAACCATTGTTCAACTGTGTTAAACACATTTTGGGTAAGGGAGTGAAGTTCAGATATAGATGTGGCTGAGCACATAAGTGTGGAATCATTTGCATATTGTATGCATGTAGCTTGGGGGATTGCTAGGTGAAGGTCGTTGATAAATATAGAAAACAGGAGAGGCCCTAATATGGACCCTTGAGGAACACCAATTTTAACGGGCAGATGGGTAGATAGAATGCTATGCCAAAGTACAGCCTGTTGTCTGTTATCTAAGTAGGACTGGAACCATTTTATAACGAGTGCATCTAGTGACAGGGATTTGAGGATATTTATAAGTATCTGGTGATTTATCATATTGAATGCCTTAGACAGATCTATAAACAGTGCAGAGGAAAGCATATTGAGGTTATGGTTTTTGTTAATACAGTCAGTAAAGGAAAGGAGGGCAGTAGTAGTGCTGTGGGAAGGTCTGAAACCATGTTGAGAGTTTGAAAGTAAGTTATTTTGGATTAAGTGGTTTAGCAATTGTCTATGGATGCATTTTTCCATGATCTTTGCTAAGGGAGAAAGTAGGGCTATGGGACGGTAATTGGAGAGTTCAGTAGAGTTCCCACCCTTGTGAAGGGGGATAATATGGGATACTTTCCAGATTTTAGGGATGTGTCCTTCACTGATGGTTCTATTGATGAGAATGGAAATGGGATAGGCGATGGATTTGGCTGCCTTTTGTAGATATTCAGCGGAATTAAAGGCATTAGCAGTCTGCTTGGGATTCTCCTGGTCTGTGCCTTGTGGGTTTGGTGTGATGGATTGACCTGGGTGTAATAATTGATTAATACTCGCCCAGAACTTGTGGTTTATTATGGTAAGTCTGTGGAATTGTAGGTAGTAGTTTCTTTTGTCAGACAGTATAGCTTTTTCAGTTTCATTTCTCAGCTGTCTGAAGTTTTGTTGATCTACTGGGTTTTTAGTTAAGCAAGATTTGTTCCAGTATTTATTTCTGAGTTTGATTTTTTGCCTGGTTTCTTTTGGAAGCCATGGGGCAGATTTAGTTCTCATTGTAATAGAGCAGGTTGGGGCATGGTGGTCTAGTATGGCTAGGAAGTTAGAATTAAAGTAATTAATAGCTTCCTCCAGTGTGAGGTATTTTAAGGGAGATCAGCTACATGCTCTTAGTTCTCTCTAGAAGACATCAGGGTTGAAGTTTTTCTTGGTTCTAATTGTCCTAGATATGGTTGGATTAGGTAGATTGGATTTAAGCCTGATGATGTAGGTTAGTGAGTGGTCACTTTGTAGCTGGAAGTATCTTCACATTCTATGTTGTACTGGAAGATTTTGACTAGTACTTTGCCTTTTAATGGTGGGCAGTGGTTTTCACTGAATAGATTATAAGTTAGAGCATTTAGTAAAACGTGTGCCCCTGTCTTTTGGTAACTATTTGCTATTCTCTATGGTTTGACAGATTTAGGCCCAAGGTTGAAACACACATGGCTGCAGGGATCTGTGATTATTAAATGCATCCCAATGACAGATGGTACCAACAGTAAACAACCAGAGGAGGACTGAATCTGATGTGACAAAAATACATTGGTCTCTGCAACATTCAAGTTCTCCCTGGGATGTACTGTTGCACAAAAATAGGACAGAGAGACATACCACTGCCATCACTAAAGGAAAGACAGCAGTATGATCCTTGCACTTATATGTCCCTAGAGACATCAGATCACTCTAGTACAGCCATATGTTTTAGTACTGCATATAAACAGCCATCAAAAAACACTGCAGTTTGAGTGAGAGAGCATGGCATAATTTACAGTGCAGTGTACAAAGGTGTGTCCAGCTGTGATCTGGATCTTGTGCACTATAGTTCCATAGTACTGTCTGGGCTCAGTCCAGGTATGTGGGTGTTATAAGCACCTATCCAGTCCAGTACAGGGTGTTCCCTTGCTGTAGATATATAGTACAAATGCTGACATGTGGCACACTACATGTGTTTGCTCTCATTTATGTATGTCCATCCAGTGCCGTCCATGTTATCAGGGCATCCTCCTGGTTGTTATGGGAATGGCCTGAGGTGCTGTTGCCATTACTGGTTCTGTGGATATTTATATGCAGTCCACTGTGCTGTCATTATAAGCTACATGGCCATTACTTCTACCAACACCTTCTCTTAATGGGATACATTCCCTGACCAGTAATTCCTGCTGCCCTATGACCTTTGACCTCCCAGCCTGAATCTGATATCACAGTGGTGGTCTATCTTACAAGATGAACCAATTAATTTGAGTATTTTGCTTTTAGGTGATTGAAGGTTAGCAATGTTTTGTTGTAAGTTTATACAAATTACTGGTAGACAGAGCATTCTTAATATGTGGGATAAAGGCAATTTTGGATATTGATGCTCACATTTCAATGGTGAGTGGGTAAGAGAAGCCATACAATTATTTTAGCTGCATTAAAACTATTGTAAACTGTTGTACATGGCTGCCAAAGGCTACCTTGTTACCTAATGTAGTCGCCATATGCCTTTGTAGTTCTATTGATGGTTTGGCTGATCTTCTGGACTCTTAAGATTTAGAGTTCGAGTTAGTGCAAGTTTCTTCTGTTCCAGATCCTTAAGATTTAGAGTTCAAGTTAGTGCGAGTGTCTTCTGTTCCAGATCCTTAAGATTTAGAGTTCAAGTTAGTGCGAGTGTCTTCTGTTCCAGATCTTTAAGATTTAGAGTTCGAGTTAGTGCGAGTGTCTTCTGTTCCAGATCCTTAAGATTTAGAGTCCAAGTTAGTGCGAGTGTCTTCTGTTCCAGATCCTTAAGATTTAGAGTTTGAGTTAGTGCGAGTGTCTTCTGTTCCAGATCCTTATGATTTAGAGTTCGAGTTAGTGCGAGTGTCTTCTGTTCCAGATCCTTAAGATTTAGAGTTCGAGTTAGTGCGAGTGTCTTCTGTTCCAGATCCTTAAGATTTAGAGTTCGAGTTAGTGCGAGTGTCTTCTGTTCCAGATCCTTAAGATTTAGAGTTCGAGTTAGTGTGAGTGTCTTCTGTTCCAGATCCTTAAGATTTAGAGTTCGAGTTAGTGTGAGTGTCTTCTGTTCCAGATCCTTAAGATTTAGAGTTCGAGTTAGTGTGAGTGTCTTCTGTTCCAGATCCTTAAGATTTAGAGTTTGAGTTAGTGCGAGTGTCTTCTGTTCCAGATCCTTAAGATTTATTTATTTTATTTTTATTTTATTTTATTTTACATTTGTTGACCGGGCTAGTCTAGCTGGATATATGTCCATTTTCAGTAGAGGCCCGGGGAGATAAGCTCCGCTTATATAATTTTAATGATACTAAGTAAAAACTATTAAGAACTACATGCAAATATAATAACATAATAATAGGCTAAATAGCATTTTTTGAAAAAAAATAAACAAGTGGTACAAAAGTGATGGAGTGAACAAAGTATTGTAGAACATGACAAACATGAAGTATACAATAAACATGTACAGAGAGAGGGATAGAGGAAAATAGATGAAAAGAAAGTGTAACTTAGGGGTGAAGTTAGTCAGCTGACTAGTAGTAAAGTTAGTCAGGATTAGTACAGGGCACAGCCATTGTGTTTTGAGGTAAAGCTTGAGTTTCTTTTTAAAGGAGACTTTGAGGGAATAGATGAGAGTTCAGAGGGAAGTAGGTTCCAATATTTTCCAACAGTGTTTGAGAAAAGACAGTCTCCGGCCTTGTCGTTTGACTTGACAGTGTTTATCAGAAGTTTGTGTGCAGATCTCAGGGACTTTAGGTTGTGGTATGGTTGAATTAGACTGGAAAGTATAGGTGTTTTGTCAGGATGATAAAGAATTTGATGGGCTAAGCTAAGCTGGTTAATTTTAGTTGCTGTTGATATTCCAGCCAGCCTAGTTGTTTTAAATTGGTACAGTGGTGGGTTCTGTAGGGTTTCCTGTGGCAAATCTGGCTATGTTGTGGTAGGAGATTTCTAGTTTTGATAGATTCTTTTTTGATAAGTTGGTAAATATGGGAGAGGCATAGAGAAGGGGTGAGATCAGGTGGGAGAGGGCGATAGTTGTTCTAGATTCTGGAGTGAGGAAAGGTTTGATTCTGTAAAGAGAGCCTATTTTCTTGTTAATGGTTTTAAGTGTGTTGTCAATATGGGTATCAAAGTTCAGGTTGTTGTCAATGGTAATGCCTAGTAGTTTGGTAGTGGAGTCTTGTGATATAGGTGTGCCATCTTTTGATGTTATAGTAAAATCAATATGGGGAGATTTGCTGGAAGGTGTAAAGAGGAGCAGTTTAGTTTTTTTAGGGTTAAGTAGTAGACAGTGCTGGGAAAACCATTCTTCTACAGAGTTAAATATGTGTTGTGTGAGGGAGTGAAGGTCTGATACAGATGTGGCTGAGCAGATTAGCGTTGAATCGTCTCATTGTATACATGTAGCTTGGGGAGCAACTTGGTGTAGGTCATTAATAAATAAAGAAAATAGGAGGGGACCTAGTATAGACCCTTGTGGGACACCAATGTTGACAGGTAGTTGGGAGGATAGAGTGGAGTTCCAGAGTACTGCTTGATGTCTGTTACTTAAGCAGGAATTAAACCAGTTAATAGATTGGGTATCAATTGATAAGGATTGAAGATTGCTTATGAGTATTTGGTGGTTGACCATGTCAAAAGCTTTGGATAGATCTAAGAAAAGTGCAGAGGAAAGGGTGTTGTTGTTACAATATTTGTTGATTGTGTCTGTAAAGGAGAGGAGGGCAGTGGTGGTACTGTGGGATGGTCTGAAACCATGTTGGGTGTTAGAGAGTAGGTTATTTTGGAGAAGGTGGTGAAGCAGTTGCTTGTGGATACACCTTTCCATAACTTTAGATAAGGGTGAAAGAAGGGCTATAGGGTAATTAGAGATTTCAGTAGAATTTCCACCCTTATGAAGTGGGATAATATGGGAGATTTTCCAAAGTTTAGGTACATATCCTTCAGTGATGGTTCTGTTTATCAGTATTGAAACTGGGAAGGCTATTGATTTTGCTGCTAATTGCAAGTATTCAGCGGGTAGTAGGTCAGCAGAAGGAGTACATGGTTTGAGTTTTTGAGAAGGAGAGGATATAAGTTGTAGGGACAGGTTGAAAGTGAAATGGAGGGTGGGTTAGGGTTGCTGTTAGACATGTTTGTGTTTTTGATGGGAAGTTGACTTGCTAAGGTTTGAATAGTTTCGTAAAGAAGGAATTAAAGGAATTTGCTGTTTGGTTGGGGTTACTTATGTCAGAGCCTTGTGGGTTAGGTGTGACAGGTTTACTTGGCTGTAGTAATTGATTTATGTTTGCCCAGAACTTCTGTGGGTTATTTTGGCAGTATGTTGAGATTTCAGGTAGTAGCTTTTCTTATCGCTCATTATTGCTTTTTGGTTTCATTTCTCAGTTGCTTAAAGATTTGGTAGTCTGCTGTGTTTTTAGTTGCGAGATTTGTTCCAGGCTTTATTTCTGAGAGTGATTTTTGTTTGGTTTCAATTGAGAGCCAGGGGCAGATTTAGTTCTGATTCTAATGGTGCGTGTGGGGCATGGTAATTGAGTATGGTCAGAAACTTAGCATTAAAGAAATCTACAGCTTCATCAAGAGAAAGGTGTTTTAGAGGTGTCCAATTACATGCTATCAGTTCATTTTGAAATAGTTGTAAGTTAAAATTTTTTGGATCTGATTGTTCTGGTTATGTTTTGGGTAGGAGGGTTGGTTTTGAGCCTGATGATGTAGGTTAATAAGTGATCACTTATATCATCAGGAGAGTTCCTGTTTCATAGGTATGGGGTTGATTGTTGGTGAGTATCCAGTCTATGGTACTTTCCTTTTGTTAATTTTATTTATTCTAGTGGGGGAGGAGATGGTCTGAGAGAATCCATAAAGGTTAATATGGCTAGTAGGTTGTTTGTTGTTACAAGATTGCCAATCGATATTAACGTCACCTAAGATTATTGTTTCTTGGGGTAAGTTTAGTGATAGCCAACAAAGGATCTTTTCTATGGTGGAAATGTTATTTCCTGGGGGAATGTAAATGCCGATAATAAAGATTGATTTGACTGTGTTTATTTCAAGTTTGGTAATGAGAATTTCAGCATTGGAATCCTGGGGAGGCTTTTGGTGGAATGTGGTTATTTGAAGGCTAGATTTAAATAAGATAGCTATGCCACCACCTTTTTTTTTAGATTCTCTGTCGAGACGTAGGATATTATAGCCAGGAGGAATGATTTCGCTGTCTTTTGTTGAGTGTTTTAACCAGGTTTCTGTTCCAGATCCTTAAGATTTAGAGTTTGAGTTAGTGCGAGTGTCTTCTGTTCCAGATCCTTAAGATTTAGAGTTCGAGTTAGTGCGAGTGTCTTCTGTTCCAGATCCTTAAGATTTAGAGTTTGAGTTAGTGCGAGTGTCTTCTGTTCCAGATCCTTAAGATTTAGAGTTCGAGTTAGTGCGAGTGTCTTCTGTTCCAGATCCTTAAGATTTAGAGTTCGAGTTAGTGCGAGTGTCTTCTGTTCCAGATCCTTAAGATTTAGAGTTCAAGTTAGTGCGAGTGTCTTCTGTTCCAGATCCTTAAGATTTAGAGTTCGAGTTAGTGCGAGTGTCTTCTGTTCCAGATCCTTAAGATTTAGAGTTCAAGTTAGTGCGAGTGTCTTCTGTTCCAGATCCTTAAGATTTAGAGTTCGAAAGTTAGTGCGAGTGTCTTCTGTTCCAGATCCTTAAGATTTAGAGTTCGAGTTAGTGCGAGTGTCTTCTGTTCCAGATCCTTAAGATTTAGAGTTCGAGTTAGTGCGAGTGTCTTCTGTTCCAGATCCTTAAGATTTAGAGTTCGAGTTAGTGTGAGTGTCTTCTGTTCCAGATCCTTAAGATTTAGCGTTCGAGTTAGTGTGAGTGTCTTCTGTTCCAGATCCTTAAGATTTAGAGTTCGAGTTAGTGTGAGTGTCTTCTGTTCCAGATCCTTAAGATTTAGAGTTTGAGTTAGTGCGAGTGTCTTCTGTTCCAGATCCTTAAGATTTAGAGTTTGAGTTAGTGCGAGTGTCTTCTGTTCCAGATCCTTAAGATTTAGAGTTCGAGTTAGTGCGAGTGTCTTCTGTTCCAGATCCTTAAGATTTAGAGTTCGAGTTAGTGCGAGTGTCTTCTGTTCCAGATCCTTAAGATTTAGAGTTTGAGTTAGTGCGAGTGTCTTCTGTTCCAGATCCTTAAGATTTAGAGTTCGAGTTAGTGCGAGTGTCTTCTGTTCCAGATCCTTAAGATTTAGAGTTCGAGTTAGTGCGAGTGTCTTCTGTTCCAGATCCTTAAGATTTAGAGTTCGAAAGTTAGTGCGAGTGTCTTCTGTTCCAGATCCTTAAGATTTAGAGTTCGAGTTAGTGCAGTGTCTTCTGTTCCAGATCCTTAAGATTTAGAGTTCGAGTTAGTGCGAGTGTCTTCTGTTCCAGATCCTTAAGATTTAGAGTTCGAGTTAGTGCGAGTGTCTTCTATTCCAGATCCTTAAGATTTAGAGTTTGAGTTAGTGCGAGTGTCTTCTGTTCCAGATCCTTAAGATTTAGAGTTCGAGTTAGTGCGAGTGTCTTCTGTTCCAGATCCTTAAGATTTAGAGTTCGAGTTAGTGCGAGTGTCTTCTGTTCCAGATCCTTAAGATTTAGAGTTCGAGTTAGTGCGAGTGTCTTCTGAGTTCCTAATGTCATGGTGAAAGACTTATAGGTATTAAAAGTTAGCACAGAAATGAAACAATTCCATATTTCTGCAAAATCCTGTTATGTTTATTTGATGTATTGGGTGATTTATTTCATTTTGTAAATATAACATCATCTATGCATAGTGCGTAGTTCATGTTTCAGAGACAGCAAGGTATACCATTGATAAATAGGGAATAGTAGGTGTACAGAAGGATGACTGTTGCTGTCCTCCACTCTTTCGGGACAAAGCCAGTCCACAGGCTGTGATTAAATGGACATATTAATGGGCCTGGTCTCACAAAGGATCAATCACAATACCAGTAGATTGCCAGGCACCCAGAATTACAGCTGCACAGGTTAAAACAGCATTGTCCAAGGCCAAGAATACAGCTTCTATGGAGCCTGACAAGATCCCTGGCTGTGTTCTACACAAACTACAGCATGAACTGACACCACACCTGTGTGCCCTGTTCAATCACAGCTTCACCTCAGGCTTTGTTCCTACTGAATAGCACACTGCTACAGTCATCCCTCTCCACAAAGGAGAAGCAACTACAGACCTTGGGAACTATTGCCCCATTAGCCTGAGGAGTCTGATATGCAAAGCTATGGAATGCATCATCATGGACCTAATAAACAAGGATATAGGGAATCTCCAAACTCTGGATCCCACACAGTTTGGTTTTGTGAAGGGTAGATCATGCCTGCTCAACATGGTGGACTTCTCTGAGTCAGTCACCAGAGGTATGGATGAAGGCAAAGTGGTTCATACAGCCCACCTTGATCTGGCCAAGGCCTTTGATACCATTCCCTATTCAGGAATCATAGAAAAACTCACTAAACTAGGCATCAACCCCTATATTACTATGTGGGTTGCAAACTGGCTCACATAGAACCCAGTGTGAAAGTAGCTGACTCCAAGTCAGACTGCTGACCAGTCATGAGTGGAGACCCACAGGGTTTGGTCCTGGGTCATCTCCTGTTTGTTATCTACTTCTCTGAACTCCAGGCCAACATGAAGCGACTCTGGCTGACAAAGTTCACAGATGATTGCAAGTTGGGAGCTATTATTAACTCACCAAATGTTGTTGACATCCTGCAGAAAGGCCTCACTGAGACCAACGACTGGTGTCAGAACCATAGCCTTAAGCTCAATGCCAAAAAATGTGTATTCATCCCCTTTGGAAAAAACTCAGTTCCCAAAACTCAGTTTCCATGAATTACCACATCAATGGTAGTCCACTGAACACAGAAGACATTATAAGAGATCTGGGAACACAGCTTGACAACAACCTCGCTTTTGACCACCACATTGCCACTGTGGTCAGAAAGTCCTTCTATGTGGCACATCACATTACTAAGGGTTTTGCATCCAGGAAGAAAGAGGTCATTGTCTCCCTCTACTCTTCCCTCATTAGGCCAGTCATCGAGTACAATGCCCCATTTGGCATGTACCTCACTAGACACCTGCAACAACTGGAGAGGCCACAAAAGTACCTTACAAAGATGATCCTAGTCCTTAAACACCTGCCCTACATGGACATAGTCAAAAACCTCCATCTATTCTCTGTCTCATATTGCCTACTTAGAGGCAATCTCTGATTGACTTACAAAGCCATGTCTGACCCAGCTCTGTTAGAAATGCTACATCGAAAGAAATCCCTAACCCTCCACACCACACCCTCCAGAGACCTCAACCTCATTACCACAATCAACAGAACATACTGGAGGGACAGGTTCATAACACAGAGACTGCCCATGCCATGGACCTCATTGTGTAGTGAATTAACAAAACTGTTTCATTAACTTTATTCTGTTGGTTGTGTAACACTGCTGTTTGCTCCATAATTGCCCAGTATTTATGAGTAGAATCTGCATGTAAGTGCAGAATCCTACATGTTTACATGAGTCTCTACCAATTTATGTGAATGCATTGTGGTATATTTATTTTGCGTAGAATGTTTGCTACTGGTGTACTCCAAGAGCTACCAGGGGCATTGTATTAAAAGGTGGAACTCCATACCTTGCATTACTAATCTGCCTCCAGCTCTTCTCCTTCTATCCCTTTTTCTGTACTGCAAATGTTTCTCCCTCTGCCTCCAGTTCTACTCTTTCTTTTAGTACCATATAGGTCTCTTTCTCCTCCTAGCTCCCTTCCTTCTTTCATTCTCGATATCCTCTTTCCTACGCTCATGCTGGTACTATCTCTCTCACTCTTAACTCTCCTTCTCAGTGCCCTATCCCCTACATATTCCTCCTCCTAATTTCCTGATTTACTAAGGTTTTTTGTGTCACCTCTCCTTACAGCTTGTAACCACAGGCACTCCCTGTACTCATTCCTGTCATAGGTTCATAGGTAGGTACTAGGCTATTGGCCCTAGGGCCTATATAAGCCTAGCCAAAAAAGTACCCTGGCTTTCGCCACCCAAGAAAATTATTTTCCTGTGCCTTTGTCGAGCAGAGCCACAGAAGTGATACCTGGGGTGAATTTCCTATTTCCCATCCAATCATCAAGTTTTTTCTTGAAGAGTGCTAATGAGGAGCTCTATTTGACATAGATAGGTAGTCTGTTCCAGAGTATGGGAAGTCTCTGGGAGAGGAATCTATCCCTCCAGCATGTTCTATTTATTGTGGTGACAAGGTTTAGGTCCCTACAGCGTGTAGTTCGGAGAGATTGTGATTTCTTTAAGTGGAGCATGTCCAACAGCTCTGGGTTTGACATAGCTTTGTATGTTAGGCAGAGATTGCCTCTGAGTAGGCGATATGCAATGGAGTAAAACTGGAGATTTTTGAGACGGTCTGTGTAGGGTATCTGTTTGAGGTCAGTAATCCTCTTTGTGAGGTATTTCTGTGGCCTCTCCAGTTGTTGTAGATGTCTTGTGAGGTACATACCAAAAGGGGCACTGTACTCTATAATGGGTCTAATGAGTGATGAGTAGAGGGGAACAATGACCTCTTTTTTTCTGGATGAGAAACCTTTTGTGATGAGGTGTGCCATGTAGAAGGATTTCCTGTCCACTGTGGCGATGTGATTATCAAAGGAGAGACTACTGTCCACCTGTGTCCCAAGGTCTCTTATCACACTTTTGGTGTTAAGTAGACTACCACCTATGTGGTAGTTCATGGGTACAGAGTTTTTACCAAAGGGGATGACAATACACTTTTTGGCATTGAGCTTCAGGCCATGGCTTTGACACCAGTCATCTGTTTCAGTGAGGCCCTTTTGTAGGATGCCCACATCATTAGGAGTTTCGATTATGACTCCCAGTTTGCAGTCATCTGCAAACTTCATTAGCCAAAATACCTTCTGTGTTAGCCTGTACTTCAGAGAAGTAGATACCAAACAGGAGAGGACCCAGGACTGAACCTTGTGGTACTCCACTTGTCACTGGTCTGAAGTCGGATTTGGAGTCTGCTACTTTCACAGTGTGGGTTCTGTCCATGAGCCAGTTCCCTCATCTATGGCTTTGGTGACTGCTTCAAAGAAGTCTATCAGGTTTAGGGGACATGATCTGCCTTTTACCTTTATCTGTCAGGAATCCCTCCCTTCATAGTGAAGACGTCCGAGGATACCCTGCTCCCAGGCAAAACTATCTCCTCCCAAAGAGAAAAAGGCTCAATTCCACACCTACAGAGATAACTCAGTGTATGTAGCTCTACGTGAAGTGTTGTAACAACATTACAGCGTTATCCCACGTCCTAACTGGTGTACATGATAGCAGCCTGCCATAGCCCCCTGATTCCAGTAGTATTCCCAGACTGCTTCTACTAACCCCATAATTAAATAAATTACAAACATTGTGAAGAATGTTAAATTGTCGTGTATCACTCTCCCTTGTTCGCCACCATGTGGCAGCATTCACCCTAAAAAGTTCTGCTAAACCCATTAACAAGATCCTTGCAGGCTTACTTGATTGGATTTCTCCCTGCCCCTCAACTGAGTATTCCACTTAATAATTCTCACTTTCTTTAGATTTACTTTGTAGAACTACAACTATTCTTGATCATAATTTTTAGTACATACATCACAAATACACAACCCACTCCCTGGCTTTACCTGTAGTTTAAATCCTGCTCACTGATTGTTTTTCTGGGCCACCTTGCCTTTCGGTTCTTCCCACTACATTCGCCCTGTGAGCTCACTCTGCTCCCCTACCCTACCCCCAATTCCCACCCACCCCCAGCACCTCCACTCTTATACCTAACTAACCACTCCCACTACCTTGCTTACCCAATCAACTTATTCAACTCCACCCATAATCAGCCCACCTCTTCTACTCCATCCCACACATTTACTTCTCTCACCCTCTCATCTCTAAATTCAACATCTCAAATATAGCTCACCCTTATTTCTTTATAGTCCAAGTCAACCTTTAACTACAAATCCAAATTAAACACCATGCCAACCAAACCTGCCACATTTCACAGTCTAATATTGTTTTATGATCTTATCCTTCATCAGCTATCTCACTAGACCTCTATATACTAATCACTCTCCCCACTCCGTACTACTTCATCAGTCCTTATACAACCCACACACTCACTATCCTGCATTTCCCCCAGTCTCTACACCATGAACAATACTTTGCTCTTCCCTCTAAACTTACAGCTAACCATAGAAACACCACACCCTTCTATATCATTTCTAACACAATAAAGCTAACTACCCACAAACCCAACACTAAACAATTTAACTGCTTGCTCTCCCGCATTCATCAACTTATCTCTATCATTCTGTCTAGAGACACAAGCTCATCCCTGGCCAATTCCCCACAAACAACCAAAGCTCCCCATCTTACCTACCCCACTCACCTAGTAAGTCTCTCCATTTCTCAGCTCTAAATGCCGAGAGCATCTGTAGCAAACCCCCCAACCTCCATGCATGGCTTATCCATAACCAACCAGATATTCTGTCCATCTCTGAAACTTGCCTGAAACCCCATATAAAAGACTCAGAATTATTACCACCCAACTACAGCATCATTAGAAATGACAGAATACACAAAAAAGGTGCAAGAGTTGCTCTCCTCTACACCTCATCCCTCCTAGTTACCCCCCACTCCAAACCTATTCACACATTTGGTAATGCTACAGTCCTTCTTCAGTTAAATAAGCACAAATCCATCTGTATTGTCACCATTTATATCCCCCCAGGGGACAATGTCTCAATCCTTGAAGACATTCTCTCCTGGTTTTCTACCAACATTACCAATTAAACTATAATCCTGAGTGATGTCAACATTAACTGGGACACAGTTCAATCACCAACCAACTCTCTAAATATAAATCTTTACAACTTCACTCAACTGATTTCCTCAACAACCAGGCCATCCAAAGACTTCCTCTCTGGAAACATCCTAGACTGGATTGTAGTTACACATCCCCACTACATAAGTAATAGTGAAACCCTTCCCAAACCGCAAGGTGACCATCTCCCCACTTTTGCCCATTGGACTCCCTCCCCCCCACAGCTAACCCATACATATACCTCTACTCAGTACCTAAAGCAATTTAACCCCAATGAATTCTCAATAGCACTAAAGCACACTAACTGGAACCCACTAAGAACATTACCCCTTGACAATGCTGTCACCTACTTTAATACAACTTTCTTACATTTGCTTGACTCTTTAGCACCCTGGAAAACAAAATGCACAAAAAGCAACCCCATCCCATGGCTAACTAAGAATACCTTATTCTGTATGCGACTCCGTGATAAAGCTTGGAGACACTACCAGAAAACCAAAACTACCCTAAATGAATACAAAGCACTCCACAACAAAGTAAAAAAAATATTACCACAGACTGCAAAACCTATTTTGCCACACTCCAAACCAACCATAACTCTAACCCTAAAAAATTCTGGAATGGAATCTCCTCTCTCCTCAACCCAAGTAAAAAAGAGGACCCCTGCCCAAACCCAAATGCCTCCCATTTAGAATGATCTTCCCAGTTTAACTCGTTCTTTATAGACTCCATAGCCAAAGTAACATCATCCTTCACTAATAAGTCTGCTCCCCCACATCAACCCCCATACACCCCTGTCACCTCTGTCAGCTCCACCTCTCAAACTCCTCCTTTTTCCATGCACCCCATTCCTGTCTCTACTATAAAAAAACTATTTTTAAAACTGAAACCTTGTTCTAATGCCCCTGATGACATACCCTCCTACTTCCTAAAAATAGTAGCAGATGCCATTGCCCTCCCAATCTGCATTCTAATAAATAGATCAATATCTGAATGTCATGTCCCCCAACTCTGGAAAACAGCCTATATTATCCCACTTCACAAAGGGGGCAACAACAACAACATCCCTAACTTCCAACCTATCGCTATCTTATCCCCCATTTCTAAACTTCTTGAAAAATGCATCCACCTGCAACTTCTTCCCTATCTCCTAAGACATGACCTTCTTGTTTCCACCCAGCATGGTTTCTGACCAGGCCATAGCACCACCACTGGTCTCCTCTCCTCTCCTTCCTAGAAACTGCTAACAAGGCCCATGACTTCGGTCACACTGTGTCCACCCTGCTATTAGACATTTCTAAGGCCTTTGATACCATCTCTCACAACCTTCTACTTACCAAACTTTCCAAACTAAACCTATCCCACTCTGCTATCAACTGGTTCACCAGTTACCTGACTAAACAACAACAAGCTGTCAAGTTGAAAAAAGCTATCTCACCTTTCCTAACTACTCTCACAGGTGTGCCCCAAGGTTTTATTCTAGGACCCTTCTTATTCAATATTTTCATAAATGACTTCTATCTTGCCATCCCTAATGCTAAACGTATCCAATACGATGACAACTCTACAATCATCTGCTCTGCCTCTTCTGCTTCCTCATTACCCTAATGCTAAACTCATCCAATGTGCTGATGACTTTATAATCATCTGCTCTGCCACTTCTGCTTCCTCATTACCCTAATGCTAAAGTCATCCAATGCGCTGAGGACTCTACAATCATCTGCTCTGCCACTTCTGCTTCCTCATTACCCTAATGCTAAACTCATCCAATGCACTGACGACTCTACAATAATCTGCTCTGCTACTTCTGCCTCTCATTAGCAAAACTAACTCAAGATGCCTTCTCT
Organism: Protopterus annectens; assembly: GCF_019279795.1. Classification (NCBI taxonomy): domain Eukaryota; kingdom Metazoa; phylum Chordata; order Ceratodontiformes; family Protopteridae; genus Protopterus; species Protopterus annectens. The sequence goes on from NC_056749.1 coordinate 37,639,775, forward strand.
TTTACTGAACAATGGATGCTAGACAACCACCTGGCACTCAATACAATCAAGACCAATCCAATGATAGTCACCCCTTCTAAAACCACCATCCTAGATAAATATTAATTCTCTGTCACCAGCCAAAACAACACTCCTCTCGAAATACTCTCCACTGAAAAACTGTTAGGAGTCCTTATTGATGAACAACTAATCTTTGACAACCATCTTCAACTAAACATAAAAAACACATAGGAAACTTGGCACGTTCTACTGCCACTACCGCTACATCTCTCCTGCCACCAGAATCACTCTTGCTACTACTTACCTCATCCCTTCCCTCTTATATGGTGCCACTATCCTTACTAATATACAATCCTCCCTCCCTCATCCCTTCCCTCTTATATGGTGCCGCTATCCTTACTAATATACAATCCTCCCTCCCTCATCCCTTCCTTCTTATATGGTGCCGCTATCCTTACTAATATACAATCCTCCCTCAAGTCAAAACTTTCCTCCCGCTATTACAAAATTTCTAATTTTGCTACAGGCCACAGATCCTCTACCCATCATTGTAAATCCCTACATCAACTTAACTGGCTTGAGTTACCCAATTACCTCATCTATACTCAACTTATCCAAGCATACAAACTTATTTTTAGCTACTCTCTTTGCCCTTCCCTTGCCTCTACCTTCCAAATACATCAACCAAATAGATGCCTAAGATCCAACTTCCAAAATCCTATTCAGCTACACAAACCCATTCGTCCACTAGGCAAACATTTCCTATCCTTCTCTGTAGCAAGCCATTGGAACTCCCTTCTACCACATATCCGTACCACTAGCAAACTCTCTGCTTTCAAAACTTTACTCCACTCCCATCTAAACTCACAATGGGAATGCTCCTGCTCTCACCCTACATAGCTTTCTCAACCACAAGCTAATATATCTGCTATGAGCTTTCTGTTGTGCAATACTCTTAACAACAACTTTGGGAACACCCATATCTTACAAGAATTGCAATCTAAATCTTTATTTAAACTTGTTTCTCAGTATCTTCTTGTAATTATATTTGTATCATATTGTATTTGTCTTATTGCTATGCATATTATATTAATTTGTCTTATCACTATGTATATTTTGTACTATTCTGGAGCTTTTCTCCCAAGGACTCCATTGAAAATGAGCTTCTTGTGGCCCAATGGACCATCCTGGCAAGCAAACTGAAATAAAATAAATAAATAAAATAAACAGACTTCCCATACATGTCAAACAGAGCACCTCACTGGCCCTTTTCAAGAAAAATCTTGATGAATGGATGGGAAATAGAAAATTCACCCCGGGGATCAATCCAGTGCCTCTATTCGACAAAAGCACTGGGAACTAATGTTGGGTGGCACAATGCCAGGATAATCCTATGGGCTAGGCTTGTAAAGGCTCCAGGGCCATTAGCCTAGTACACATCTATGAACCTATGATAAGTCCTGATTGAAGCTTTTTAAGAGGCAGTCTGGTACATTGTTAGGCCCCATTGATGCCATGCTTTGAGTTTTAGGCAGTGCAGTGGCAACCTGTTCTTTGGTAATAACTGGTACTGGAGTGGTGGGAGTATTTATTGGGGAGAACTGAAGGGTGATAGGGAGGTGAAATTTGAGATGAATTTGTCAGCCACCAGGTTTGCTACATCTTCTGGCTAAGTACAGGTGATGTCATCTACAGCTAATTCTACATGTTGTTAGGTGTTGCCCTTAAGATTGCGGACATAACTGAAACATTTCTTGTGGTTATCCTTAGCTTTAGAGGCTACTTTTACCTCTAGTTCCCTGATTCACGTGTTTAGAATAACGAGGGACTTTTTGCTCTGTTGTACACATTACCTCTTACTTCACAACAGGAGTTTCTTTCTTTTGTTGTACAACCTATTGACACCGGGGAGGGGCACCAGAGTGGCTTATTTTTGTGGTTTGATCTGGGTTTATTTTGCTCTGTTACTGCTGTTTCTATGCAGTTGTACAGGACTTTTTGTATATGCCTCTGCACAGGCTTCTGTGTTTCCTGGATTTGGGAGAGTTTGGAAACTAGCTATTCCATCCCTTAAAGTTTTTTGGGTTAGGTGGGTTGATTCGTTTTACCTTTATTTCAAAGGAAACCACTTTGTGATCTGATTTTACCAGTGAGGACATCACATTAGGTGGGGCTGCAGCACTCTCTCATATTTGTGAGTACCAGCTCTAGGATATTTGTTCCCCTAGTAGGAGTGTAGACTAACTGCTCCAGAACATTTGAATTTCCAAACTCAAGAAATCTTTGGGTCTGCATGTTAGTGGAGGGGTAGTTAAAATCACCCATGAGTATGGTATTGGGCTGAATGGTGAGTGATTCTAGTAAGTTGAGGTATGATGTATGGGTTTCCTGGTTCATGGTGGGGGACTTGTCGATGGTAACGGTTAATTGGACATGAAGTAGCTCAAACATGTCATATTGTCTGACCAGCCTTTGAGGTGTGCTCATCCTTTATGTAGATAGATACACCTCCACCTTTTGCTCTTTCATGTTCATTGGGTGGTTAGAATGTTTGAAAGATGTTATAGTTATGCACTGCCAGAGTGCTTTCCATGGCTTTGAACCAGCTTCCAGGGAGTGAAGTCTTGATGAGGCTCCTAGCATTGAGCAGTAAAACCTTTAGCTTGTTCTGGGTGGAGTTTTGTTATGTTGGAAGGTTTGTCTGTCTGGCAATGCCTAAAAAAAGCACTATTTGGAGAAAAGTAAGTAATGGCCCCTGAGCTGAAATGGAGTATTATGGCATATTATGGAACTAGATTGCCAGGCCTTTCTTCCACATAGATACTGCTGCTGTCTAGTTGTGCCCCAGCCAGGTTTTGAACTCAGGTCTAACAGCTGGTAATCCTGTGCCTTAATCTCAGTGCTTTCAAGCTGAGGTCTCAGAGACAGCATAGTTAAGATGTAGTGCAGGGCTGATGTTGTTGAGGTAGCCTTGTAAGCGTGTAACAACGTCATTGTAAGCATGTAACTACATCCGTGTAAGCATGTAACTACTTCCTGAGAGCTGCCACTTTGGCCCATAGTTTCAAAGGCACATTTAAGATCCAGGAAAATGGCATATGTGGGTAATTCTTTTTCCATATTGCTATAAATGAGGTTATTTAAAAGTATGTAGTACTGTTAGTGTTGTGTAGTTGGGAAGGAATCCATGCTGTGTGTGCGGGTCAAACATTCAAATGTAGTTCATGAAATCCCTACTGATTCAGTCTTTGATATTTACCAAACGTGCTCTTTTAGGAACTTCTTCAGGGTTTCCTAGAGTTACTAATATTTAAATATGATTAGAAATTCATTTTAATAGCCTAGTTGCTCTTAAAATTACTGAATCAGTCTGGGTGTCCTTCATCCGCATTCCCCTAGTTTCTGCTTGACTGACAATGTTTATAAATTTGTTTTTCTCAGTCTGCAAGACATTATAGTTGCAAGGTATGGATATTTCAGCTATTAACGCTGCCATTGTCCTTTCTTCTTCAACTAAAATGTTTTCTTATGTCTGCTTTCTTTACAGTTGCTATTAGATGACCCCATATGATCATTACTTCTTCCTTTTCAGTTCTGTCTGGTTGATATTTCATGTACATCTTAAGTACTTGCATGACATAAATCATACATGGTTTTCATAGTAACAGGTTACCATATTATTGTACCTATCTGTTCATAAGCCATTAGCCATAAATATATATCACAGCCAAGAACAAGATGTGCCAATGTTTTAGTTAGGTACTTTAGGACTTGTATTTCCTCTGTCTCTCATCTTTTTAATAGATTTTCAGAATCAGCGCATACACAGACCACTGCTTTGAGCTGTCATGATTAACCTTCATCTTTTGCTGGCTTCAGCTGTCATTATTAACTTTTCATATATCAGTTTAAGTTCGCCTATTATTAATGATTTGTGTGTGCCATCAAACATGTATGTTTCTTTGGTTGCAGCTGTCATTTATTATTTTGCTGGCTTCAGCTGTCATTATTAACTTTTCATATATCAGTTTAAGTTCGCCTATTATTAATGATTTGTGTGCCAAATTTCAAACATGTATCAGTCAGCTGTGTGGCATAGAGCTGTGACTATGGCTCAGATGACTGAGGTGTAACTAGTGTCCCTGGCACTGGAGGGATTGTCTGGGGTGAGAAAGGTGTGACTGTGATACTGCCAGCCCAGCTATCTGGAATTTTGTAAATAATTCTATGTCATTTGTGAATATTGATATGATTTATACAGAACTGTATGTTATGTACTGAGCTTCAAGAATGCAATGTCAGCATACCCTGCTGGAACATAGACTATAACTTACAAAACTTAAAGAAAATAAGTTGAAATTAAATGCTTTATGATGAGCTATGAATGTTAGTTTCAATGCGGCAAGCAGACACAATGTCTAGAGCTACAAGCTTTTCTATTGTATGAAAAGAAAAGTAATTACTAGGTTTAAAATGTAAAAGTGTTTTATTGTTTTACGACTTCCAAGTTCTGCAAACTTCTGAGAGATATGCACTTCTCACACAGATATGTTAAAATTCTATTAGTTTTTGTTTTAGCCTGGGAACTGAAGCCAGGTGAAAAAAAAAGTGATGTCATCTAGGCTAACCCAGCAGTAATGTCTGATATTAATTTAAGAACTCTCTCAGAGAGAGACTGTGCATTTTGTATTTTGTCTTTGACTTGGAAACATCCATCATCACCATCATCTGCACTTGCCTTGCTAATAGTAAGTAGCTAGGGTACAGTAATTTATTTTAGATATAGTTATGAATGTAGTAAAGACTACTTTAGATGTTTTCTGTATTTATTTGAGACTGTCCTGCAATGTTGTTTTAAAATATTTCTTGTGATTTTGGACTCTGAAGTAACTGTGTTTGTTTTCTGAATATTGTCTTGTTCTTTTATTATTTATTGTTAAATATATTAAACCTATCTCTGTGGCTGATATTTTTGAGACATATTTAAGCTCTTAGAGTTCTTGTATATGTATTTGATGTCACTGTACAGGCCACTCCAATTGCCTTGCTTGGTCAAAACTACCATTTGGATTAATAGTAACATTACACAGTAGGACTGGGCACCCTTTGTAAGGGCTTTATAGTAGCTGATAAGTAAGGGCGGCTGGTGGCAGCTGGTATTACCTTACAGTCTGAGCAGAAGGGGGCATAGCTAGTAAACCTGTGCCAGCCTTCCCCAGGTGTGTGTGTTTGTATATCAATCAAATCTCAAAGTGTTTGTCTGCCAGCTACTTGGGCAGGGACACAAAGCACTGGTTAGACAGAGACAGAGCTGTGCCAGTGGGGAGTCTTACTGGTGATCTGGAGAAAGAGGGTGAAACCAGCCCCAGATGGACTGTGATCTCTGTGTGCTCTTAAGGAAAATTGCACTTTACTGTGTGTATTTGTTATCCTTTCCTCCTATATGAGACGCCCCTCACTGGTGTTAGTGGTGAGGTTTGAGGCTCCTTGATTGCCGGGCCAGAGCATGGGCATCACACCTAGCCATACCCAAGATACTGTTTTTACTTGTGAAGCACACTGAGTGAACTTATAACTCTGCATTTTTTTTTCTCTTTTGTATAAGCACATATGTCTTTTATACAGTGTATAGGCTCAAAAATAGAAGTATTATATTTGTTTTTAAAATCCTTAGTATTGTTGTCCGCATGATACCAAGTTTTTCCTTGTACTATATGAATGTATATGAATGTATTTTTATGTTTTATTGTATGATCTAGCAAATGTATGTATCTATTTTCAAGTTTGTATCTATTTCTAAGTTTCTATATTTTTTGGATCTTTTCTCCTCGGGTCTCCACTGAAAATGGGCCTTTGGCTCAGCTGGACAAACCCGGTTAACAAATGTCAAATAAAATAAAATAAATAAAATAAATTATTAATACATTATTCTTGCCATAACCTGTCATACATTTCAGCTTCTGATTCTGAATGGCTGACCCATCACAGACAATAACAATTCACAGAGCTGTTTATATACCAGGTAAGGCATGTATAATCTTTCAGTATATAATATTCTTGCCCATATGTATTAATGTCAGCACCAACATTGCCAGAGCTTATCTAAACAATCCTGTCTTGGTTTGTGATTTACTGTGAAGTTGCCTGGTATTTGAATTTATACTTTATTTTTTACTACTGTTTTTCACTGTTTATATGAAGGAAGGGGCATCTTGTAGACAAGAATATTTACTTTGATTTATATGTTGTTGTTTTACCTTTAATTTTCACTGTTTGTTGATAGAAAGAGGTTTTAGACAGGCAAACTCTAGGCATCCTAAGGGACCTAGTCAGCTGTAAAGTCACACAAGCTGGAGAGAAAATAAAATCCAGAGCTTACCTAAACACTCCTGTCTTGGTTTGTGATTTATTGATCTTTACTGTTAAAAAGAAGTGTGACTGTGAGTGACAGTGAGCATTCGAACACGACATAAAGAAATTCCAGCTTTTGTCTGACTTTCAGAACTTGTACGGTCAGAGCAACAACTTTACTGCACTTGCTTTAGTATTTAGCTGTATATTGTTTGTGTGAATTTTTTTAAACAGAAGCTGATTTAAGTTCGCGTTGAATTTTGTGGTAACTGATTATGATTATTCTTTACTTTTATAATTTTTTTAGTCATTTGACGCTAAATATGGATTCTTTAAATGAGTATGCCTTTAATGATTTGCTAAAGCACACATATCTTGTACAGTGTAATAAATGCTATGTATATTTAAAGGTAACATCTGATAACACTGGTAATCTGTGTTCTTAATGTCAAAAGTTCATAGGTTCATAGGAGGTTACTGGCTATTGGCCCTAGGGCCTTTATAAGTTTAGCCATGTTATACCGTTGTTCACTTATTGACCAAGTTGTATGGTCTATATTTGCAGCACTACTCTGTGATCAGCACCGACTGCCCTTATCCAAGTGGGACACAGGTGACACCCTAGGGTAAACTTACAGTCTCTCAGCCAGTTGTCCAAGTTACACTTAAATAGGGTCATTGAGAAGCTCTATTTTACATGAATTGGGAGTTTGCTCCAGAGAAGTGGCAATCTCTGAAAGATATGTCTATTTCTCCAGCATGTCCTGTTAATGTTGCAGGCTGTGTTAAGATCCCCAGACCAAGTAGATGTTGTTCCATTTGACTTGCAGATGTCCAGCATTTCTATTAGGCCAGGGTCTGAAACTGCCCTGTAGGCCTGGCACAAGTCGCCTCTCAACAGCCTATAAGATAGAGTACAGTGATAGGGCCTTCAGTCTGTCCATGTAAGTCATGTGTTGAAGGCCCTGGATTTTCTTGGTGAGAAACCTCTGAGGTCTCTTCAGCTGCTGTAGGTGTCTTGTGAGGTGTGTTCAGAAGTGAGCGCTGTACTGTTATTGGGCGTATGAAGGATAAGTACATGGTAGTTATAACAGCCTTAGCTCTGGATGCAATGCCCTTACTTATGAGATGTGCAGTGTAGAAGTCCTTCCATACCACTATGGACACATGGTGATCAAAGTTAAGGTTGCTATATACTTGTGTTCCCAAATCTCTCACCACAGGGTTTGAGCTAAATTATATTAATATTGTTATTTTCAGAGACTTGCCCTTTGCACAAAAGGATGAGAATGCATTTTTTTGCATTTAGTTTAGCTCTGATACCAGTCATTTGTCTGTGTTAATCCTTTTTGTAGTATGCCATCATCATTGGGGGACTCAATGATTGCACCCAGATTGCATTTATCGACAAACTTGGTAAGTCACAGGCCATCTATTGTCACCTGGACTTCTGAGAAATAGATTCCAAACAGTAAGCGGCCTAGCACATACCCTTGTGGTACCCCACTGGTAACTGGTCTGCAGGTAGAGATGGAATCCCCAACTTTGACTGTATGCTTTCTGTCGGTGAGCAAGTTGGCTACCCATCTAGTGACATGTGGGTTAATTCCAAGTTTTTTTTTTTAATTTCTCCAAATCTTTTGGGTTTCTAATACCATGATGGGAATAGACTCCATTCCTAAGTCTAAGTACGATTAAAGTTCATGAAATTAGTATTGTTTCACTCTTTGTCAGCCAAAAGTGCTCTTCACAGCACCTGCAATGTGCCTACTATTGACTCCTTCTGCAATTTTCATGGACTTGCATGTAGTGGTAGCATATCTAAATATGATTGAAGACTCTTTTTTTATAAGACCCATTGCCCCTACTACTATTGGAACTATCTGGGTATCTTTCTTCCACGTTGCTCTCTTTTCTGCTTGCAAATCCTGATATTTTATAACTTTGTGCCTCTCTGTACACAGGAGACTGTAATCACCGGGTGTGGTGATTTCGATGATCAGTGCTACTTTTATTGTCTTTTCTTGGACCACTATATCCACTTTTCTAGCATCTATCTTTTGCACTTTTGATAATGGGTGATCCCATGTGATGTAAACTTCATCATGTTCTATAATGCTTTGTGGCTCATGTTTGCAGTGTTTTTCAGCCACTTCAGCACCAAAATGTTTGCACAATCCCCAGTGCAACAGTCTTGCCACAGTATTATGCCTTTCAGTATACAGTCCTTCTGTCTTTAGTATATCACAACCAGCAACGAGGTGTGCAACTGTTTCCAATTCAGTTTTGCAAAACCTACATTTGTCTGTTTCTCCCACATGTTCAATGGACTTTGTAAACCAGCATGTATGTAGCCCACTATCTTGGGCTGCCAGTATTAACCTTTCATCTCTTGGTTTTAATTTGCCTCTCCTTAACCTTTCCTGCATTCATTCCTGATCAACGTGAGGTTCTTCCAGAAGTTTTCTATACTTGCAACTATATTTATACATTTTCCATATCTCTTGCCTTCTCATCTGGTCCTTCACCTTATATTCTTTCTTTTTTTTTTGGCATATTCAGTTGCTGCCTGGTTTTTATCTACTTCTGGTTTGATTTCCATTCCTGCTTGACATCGATATGCTTCTGCTAAATTAAGCAGGGATGTCATCTTAGATTTATTCTCCTCATGTTTCAAAACTTTCACTACATTTGGATGTTGTGAGGTCAATAGATATGTGTGAAGTCCTACAAATGCAGATCTATACATGTAATCAATTTCAAGGAGGCCCATCCCACCTTCAGAATGTGTAATATATAATCTTGGTATGCACTGATTTTTATAAATCATTTGGTGAGCATGGAGCATCCTTCTTGTTTTCCTGTCTAATTATCCAACACGTTTTGGGCCAGGCAATCACTCCAAAACTGTAAGTTAGGACAGGAAGAGCAAATTGGTTTACAGCTTGGATTTTGTTCCTAGATGTCAGCGCTGTTTTCAAGATTAATTTAAGTCTTCTGAAATATTCCTTACCAAGTTTTATTCACACTTATTTGTGTTTTATTGCTGATCCTTCATCAATTTCCAAATAATTGTACATTCCTTCTTGCTCAAGTTTTTTTATATCTCATTCCTGTCTCAGGCTGATGTTTTCTTGGTGCTGCAGCTTTGATGCTTTAAAGGTTGCTTTTGCACATTTATCAAGGCAAATGACATTCTTATATTATCTGAAAATGTTTTGACAACTTGTAGTTGTATCTTAGTTCCTCATTTGATGAACTGTACCGTTTTAAAATCTCTACAAAAAGATGAGAAGTCATTACACTTTGTTGTTTCCTGGGAGCCAAATTGTAGCCTTGACCTAGTGTTTTAAGTAGACAGCTTAATGGGTTAAGGGCGAGACAAAAGAGCAGTGGTGACAGTTACCCAGGAATATCCCCCTTTGAATTTTTATCCCTGGGATAACTTGTCCTTTATCATGGCTTAACTGCAAAGTGGTCTGCCAGTCTTTCATGGTTACTGTAATGTAATCAATCAGTTTAGGGTGTATCTTATACATTTTAAGCACCCTTTTACCCATGAATGTGGGATACTGTCAAATGTTTTTTGTAGTCTATCCATGCCATACTTAGATTCTTCCCCCTTTTACAGTTCTCCATTATGACTTTAACAACAAATGATCCTTTGTTCCATATGACCTTCTTTTGTTACCTTTTTGTTCTATTGCCATGACTGAGTTTTCTTCTAAATGACTATAAACTCTATCTGCATCAATTTTAGTGTCTAGTTTATACATCGTCAGAAGGCAAGTTATTGGTCTGTAGTTTTTAGGATAACTTGCAGGTTCACTGTTAAGTAGGAGTATTGTTTGTCCTGTTGTTAATCAGTTTGGTGTCTGCTCGGGCGCGCATATAAATAGTTATTACTCATGACTAAATCTTCATGTACATATGTTAATACTTTTAGCCAAAAGCTAGGTACTGTATCTGGACCTGAGGTTTACCAATTAGAGACTTTTCTTCACTTTGTTCCATTCTCTCTGGACATTGCTTCATCCCATTTCATATCCTGTACATTTAAACGTCTTATTCTTTCATTTACTTCTTCTATCCATTTAGCATCTTTGTTATGTTCCACAGGATCTTTATAGCTATTTCTCCAAAATGTATATATATCTTCTTTTTTTTTTTGGTGATGTTTCTGTTCCTTTTGTCGTTTCCTAATTTTCTATAAAAGTTTTTTTGGGTCATCAATAAATTCCTTATTTTGTACTTTCCCTTTACATTATTTGTGTATCTTCGAAGCTTTTCTGCCTGCGCTGATATATTTAGTGTATTATTTGCAATAATGCATGATAGAGCCTGACCTGTTTTGATACTGTGCATTGCTTTTATCACGTCTATCTTTCTGAGTATTTTTGTTGATCTGTTCCCTCTTCTATAATCTTCTAACAGTGACACTTCTTGTCTTAATTGCTTTATACTTTCCTCTATTTGATACTCCCATGATGGCATTCGATTTCTCCCCTTCCTGTCCCTTATTACTGTGTTTTTGTAGTAAGAATTTATCTGTTATTAATTTAGCTGCACAGTAATGTATCCTGTTTACTTCTGTTGTATTGCACGAATTTCTATGAACAGTCCTAATTATTGTGTTAATTTCTTTATCAAACTTCTAACTTTTGGGGTGCTACTGACTTTTGTTAGTCCATTTTTCATTGATCTTAATATGTCTGTCCATCACTATTACATCAAGAAACTCTTCTCTTAGATCATTTTCCTCTAAACTAAGGGCACATTATTTGTTCTCCATTTCCGGTGGGCATTCAACAGAAAGTTCCAGAACACCTGTGCCATATTCTCTTCAGTTTCATCCTGTGACATCCATTGCTCTTTCATATGGGAACTCTCTGGCCTGTCACTCTACAACACTGACTGCATCAGAGATGCCACAGTTTCCTGTTCCTTTCCTTGCTGTGCAACTCCAACTGAACTTTTGTACTGGTTTCCTATGGAGGGCTCCAAAGTGTCTTCATTTGGAGGCTTATCAGATGTTTCAGACTCCACTGCTTTCTTCCTAATATAAGTGTCTGTTGCTCTGTCCTGCTGTGATGTTATCAGAATTATATTTTCTACAGTAAATCCTTCAGTTCACAGGTACTCCATAACCTCAGTTTCTATTTTTTAACTTTGCTATTACTCATCTTACTTTTTTACCTTTCCTCTTGTGTCTGGATGCAGTTGCCTGTATTTCTCTTCAAATATCTTTGGTGCTGCTCTTTTTGTATTGATTGGTTTTGCTTTTTCATTTGCATAATTACCATGTCCATATTTCTTCTTCAGATGTCTCCTGCTGCTCCTGTTTTTCATTACTTGGGGAGCCATTCCATCACGCTGTGATATGAGCTGTGTTAGGTTTTTTGCACTAAATCCTTCACTTCGCAGGTATCACATAACTTCAGCTTCTCGTTTTAACTTCTGCTTTATTAATCTTCTGTTCTACTTTCCTTCTTTATGATCTTATTTTTTTTATCATGAAATGTTCCATATCTGGATTCCTTTGCTTGTATTTCTCTTTGAATATCTTTGGGGCAGTTTTTTTGTATTTGTTAATTTGGCTTTTATTTTTGCATAAACATTGCACCATATCAGATCTCTCTTTCTTTCTTTCCCATGTCCATATTTCTTTTTTATGCCTTTCAAAAATCTCTAGATTTTGTTACATTTTTGCACTTCATCAGTTGTTTCTTTTTCCAAATGGACCAACATTTCTTGTTCTATATGATGTTTTCCAAAAATCTGTTGTATTAATAAACACAACTTTTATTTGAAGCTTCTGACAGTTTTTCTTGTGAAAGTATTCTTCTTTCCTCTAATTTCTCTCTTAATCTTTTTGTCTATCTTCTGTCAGGAAATTCTGGGCTTTTCGTATAATAGTAACAATACATACTTTTTTCTTTCCCTCAATAGTCCACTCTCCTGGCCCCATTGTAGGAATGTTTCCATATTTTGAGGATTTTACACTGTCACTTTTTCCAATCCTGGCACCAGTGTGCCTACCAGGGTCTCGCACTTTTGTATGCTGGGTCTCATGCACCCAATTATCCTTTTATTTTATAACCTACTTCTGTCCATGATATGTGCTGTATAAAATGTCTTGGTGAGATTTTGTAAAAACAGGGGCCACCTTGTGAAGGTTCTCACTAAGACTTCCGGATAAATTCAGTTCCAGCATTTTCAGCAAAACTGCTCTCCTTTGCTTGCTGATTTATCATCTCTTCATTTGGACTCCTATTTGTTGATTATTCAGTATAGAAAGTCTAATGATCCTTCTGCTTATTTAGTTAATAAAACAATAACACATGAGGTAAATAAAATGGACCTTAGTAAAGAGAAGGAAAGGCACTTAGTTTGGTTATAAAACTAGAATAAAACAGACATGAATTCCTTGCTAACTTGAGAATAGCAAGAGAGGAGGTTTAAAGGACAAGTTTTAAATCAGTCAACATGTCCTCCTGAATAAATATACAAGTGAAATGCTTAAATGCTTTCCAGTTTAAAACACCAATAGTCTAAACCTTCTGAGTTTTTGATTTAAGAAACTTAGAGAAGATTTAAAGGTCTTGAAGTCTGAAAGTAGTTATAGGACAGATTCACTGCCAAACAGAGGCATTAAAGTATTAGCTGAGGATTTGGTTGAGAGTCTCTTTGTTAAGTGGGAGATAAATCATCTGCTATCTGTGTACTAAATTGACAAAAGTTTTGTCCATTTATATGTAAACAGGAATGGGATAGAATTCAAAAACTATAAATTGATTAGTTGTCTTAAGTTATTTAGAGTCATTAATAGAGAAAGTGGTGGTGGAACTAAACTTTGAAGGAACATCTCCAAATATGTTTCTTTAGACCTTTCAGCTCCATATAAACCTGCAATCAATTTTTATATAATATGCCTTTGTTATATCACACACCACAGAAACCGTGGTTGTGGGTTAGTCTTTGTATTTGATGCATCTTTGCTTAGGATGAGCCATGGACTAGGAAGGAGGTGATTCTCTTGCAAAATTCAGAATGGAAACAATGGTCTGTTTTTTAATCAGATAGAGGTTTGGCTATAAGAGAAGAATAACAAATCAAAGGAGGACTGCAGTTTTCATATGGCTTATTTATTGGTCCTCACTTTTTCACCAAATATAAAGACGATTTAGTGGTTTCTGGAAGTACTATTACAAATGTAAAATAAAGAAATTATACTAAGTTGGGATGTGTAACTTCTGGAAGACATTAGACTTAATTCAAAGGACTTTACTTCTAATGTTATGTTAAGCAGATAAACCATACCTTTCCCTACACATTTACAAAACTTAAAAGGTGAAAAATGCATAAATATAGTTACAAGTACAGAAATCTCATGAAACAACCTCATATCAATCAGGATCTGATACAGGAATGATTAAGGAGAGGTGTTAAATTGTACTTTACTGTGGACTACATACACATTGGTTTGTAAAGTCCATTGAACATTTCAGAGAAACAGAGAAATGCGGTTTTTGTAAAGCAGAATTGGAAACAGTTGCACATCTGTTTGCTGCTTGTGGCGGTGATGCCCATGCACTGGCCCAGTAATCAAGGAGCCTCAATCCTCAGCACTAGCATCAGTGAGGGGAGTGCACATTGGGAAGGATAACAAGTACACACACAGTAAAGTACAATTTAACACCAGTGAGGGGGGTGCACATTGGGAAGGATAACAAGTACACACACAGTAAAGTACAATGTAACACCAGTGAGGGCGTGCACATTGGGAAGGATAACAAGTACACACACAGTAAAGTACAATTTAACAACAGTGAGGGGCGTGCACATTGGGAAGGATAACAAGTACACACACAGTAAAGTACAATTTAACACCAGTGAGGGGCGTGCACATTGGGAAGGATAACAAGTACACACACAGTAAAGTACAATTTAACACCAGTGAGGGGCGTGCACATTGGGAAGGATAACAAGTACACACACAGTAAAGTACAATTTAACACCAGTGAGGGCGTGCACATTGGGAAGGATAACAAGTACACACACAGTAAAGTACAATTTAACACCAGTGCAGGGCGTGCACATTGGGAAGGATAACAAGTACACACACAGTAAAGTACAATTTAACACCAGTGAGGGGCGTGCACATTGGGAAGGATAACAAGTACACACACAGTAAAGTACAATTTAACACCAGTGAGGGCGTGCACATTGGGAAGGATAACAAGTACACACACAGTAAAGTACAATTTAACACCAGTGAGGGTGCACATTGGGAAGGATAACAAGTACACACACAGTAAAGTACAATTTAACACCAGTGAGGGGCGTGCACATTGGGAAGGATAACAAGTACACACACAGTAAAGTACAATTTAACACCAGTGAGCTGCGTGCACATTGGGAAGGATAACAAGTACACACACCGTAAAGTACAATTTAACACCAGTGAGGGTGCACATTGGGAAGGATAACAAGTACACACACAGTAAAGTACAATTTAACACCAGTGAGTGGCGTGCACATTGGGAAGGATAACAAGTACACACACAGTAAAGTACAATTTAACACCAGTGAGGGGCGTGCACATTGGGAAGGATAACAAGTACACACAGAGTAAAGTACAATTTAACACCAGTGAGGGGTGTCAACATTGGGAAGGATAACAAGTACACACACAGTAAAGTACAATTTAACACCAGTGAGGGGTGCACATTTGGGAGAATAACAAGTATACACACAGTAAAGTACAATTTAACACCAGTGAGGGGGGTGCACATTATGAAGGATAGCAAGTACACACACAGTAAAGTACAATTTAACACCAGTGAGGGTTGTCCACATTGGGAAGGATAACAAGTACACACACAATAAAGTACAATTTAACACCAGTGAGGGGGTGCACATTGAGAAGGATAACAAGCACACACACACAGTAAAGTACAATTTAACACCAGTGAGGGGGGTGCACATTGGGAAGGATAACAAGTACACACACAGTAAAGTACAATTTAACAACAGTGAGGGGTGCACATTGGGAAGGATAACAAGTACACACACAGTAAAGTACAATTTAACACCAGTGAGGGGGGTGCACACTGGGAAAGATAACAAGTACACACACAGTAAAGTACAATTTAACACCAGTGAGGGGCGTGCACATTGGGAAGGATAACAAGTACACACACAGTAAAGTACAATTTAACACCAGTGAGGGGCGTGCACATTGGGAAGGTTAACAAGTACACACACAGTAAAGTACAATTTAACACCAGTGAGGGCGTGCACATTGGGAAGGATAACAAGTACACACACAGTAAAGTACAATTTAACACCAGTGAGGGGCGTGCACATTGGGAAGGATAACAAGTACACACACAGTAAAGTACAATTTAACACCAGTGAGGGGTGCACATTGGGAAGGATAACAAGTACACACACAGTAAAGTACAATTTAACACCAGTGAGGGTGCACATTGGGAAGGATAACAAGTACACACACAGTAAAGTACAATTTAACACCAGTGAGGGTGCACATTGGGAAGGATAACAAGTACACACACAGTAAAGTACAATTTAACACCAGTGAGGGGCGTGCACATTGGGAAGGATAACAAGTACACACACAGTAAAGTACAATTTAACACCAGTGAGGCGTGCACATTGGGAAGGATAACAAGTACACACACAGTAAAGTACAATTTAACACCAGTGAGGCGTGCACATTGGGAAGGATAACAAGTACACACACAGTAAAGTACAATTTAACACCAGTGAGGGTGCACATTGGGAAGGATAACAAGTACACACACAGTAAAGTACAATTTAACACCAGTGAGGGGGTGCACATTGGGAAGGATAACAAGTACACACACAGTAAAGTACAATTTAACACCAGTGAGGGGTGCACATTGGGAAGGATAACAAGTACACACACAGTAAAGTACAATTTAACACCAGTGAGGGTGCACATTGGGAAGGATAACAAGTACACACACAGTAAAGTACAATTTAACACCAGTGAGGCGTGCACATTGGGAAGGATAACAAGTACACACACAGTAAAGTACAATTTAACACCAGTGAGGGTGCACATTGGGAAGGATAACAAGTACACACACAGTAAAGTACAATTTAACACCAGTGAGGCGTGCACATTGGGAAGGATAACAAGTACACACACAGTAAAGTACAATTTAACACCAGTGAGGGCGTGCACATTGGGAAGGATAACAAGTACACACACAGTAAAGTACAATTTAACACCAGTGAGGGGTGCACATTGGGAAGGATAACAAGTACACACACAGTAAAGTACAATTTAACACCAGTGAGGGCGTGCACATTGGGAAGGTTAACAAGTACACACACAGTAAAGTACAATTTAACACCAGTGAGGCGTGCACATTGGGAAGGATAACAAGTACACACACAGTAAAGTACAATCTAACACCAGTGAGGGGCGTGCACATTGGGAAGGATAACAAGTACACACACAGTAAAGTACAATTTAACACCAGTGAGGGGCGTGCACATTGGGAAGGATAACAAGTACACACACAGTAATGTACAATGTAACACCAGTGTGTGCGTGCACATTGGGAAGGATGACAAGTACACACACAGTAAAGTACAATTTAACACCAGTGAGGGCGTGCACATTGGGAAGGATAACAAGTACACATACAGTAAAGGAAAATTTAACACCTTTGGGGGCGTGCACATTAGGAAGGATAACAAGTACACACACAGTAAAGTACAATTTAACACCAGTGAGGCGTGCACATTGGGAAGGATAACAAGTACACACACAGTAAAGTACAATTTAACACCAGTGAGGCGTGCACATTGGGAAGGATAACAAGTACACACACAGTAAAGTACAATTTAACACCAGTGAGGGGCGTGCACTTTGGGAAGGATAACAAGTACACACACAGTAAAGTACAATTTAACACCAGTGAGGTGGTGCACATTGGGAAGGATAACAAGTACACACACAGTAAAGTACAATTTAACACCAGTGAGGGGTGCACATTGGGAAGGATAACAAGTACACACACAGTAAAGTACAATTTAACACCAGTGAGGGCATGCACATTGGGAAGGATAAGAAGTACACACACAGTAAAGTACAATTTAACACCAGTGAGGGGGTGCACATTGAGAAGGATAACAAGTACACACACAGTAAAGTACAATTTAACACCAGTGAGGGGCGTGCACATTGGGAAGGATAACAAGTACACACACAGTAAAGTACAATTTAACACCAGTGAGGCGTGCACATTGGGAAGGATAACAAGTACACACACAGTAAAGTACAATTTAACACCAGTGAGGGGCGTGCACATTGGGAAGGATAACAAGTACACACACAGTAAAGTACAATTTAACACCAGTGAGGGTGTGCACATTGGGAAGGATAACAAGTACACACACAGTAAAGTACAATTTAACACCAGTGAGGGGCGTGCACATTGGGAAGGATAACAAGTACACACACAGTAAAGTACAATTTAACACCAGTGAGGCGTGCACATTGGGAAGGATAACAAGTACACACACAGTAAAGTACAATTTAACACCAGTGAGGGGCGTGCACATTGGGAAGGATAACAAGTACACACACAGTAAAGTACAATTTAACACCAGTGAGGCGTGCACATTGGGAAGGATAACAAGTACACACACAGTAAAGTACAATTTAACACCAGTGAGGGACAGGAAGGATAACAAGTACACACACAGTAAAGTACAATTTAACACCAGTGAGGCGTGCACATTGGGAAGGATAACAAGTACACACACAGTAAAGTACAATTTAACACCAGTGAGGGGTGCACATTGGGAAGGATGACAAGTACACACACAGTAAAGTACAATTTAACACCAGTGAGGGGCGTGCACATTGGGAAGGATAACAAGTACACACACAGTAAAGTACAATTTAACACCAGTGAGGCGTGCACATTGGGAAGGATAACAAGTACACACACAGTAAAGTACAATTTAACACCAGTGAGGGCGTGCACATTGGGAAGGATAACAAGTACACACACAGTAAAGTACAATTTAACACCAGTGAGGCGTGCACATTGGGAAGGATAACAAGTACACACACAGTAAAGTACAATTTAACACCAGTGAGGCGTGCACATTGGGAAGGATAACAAGTACACACACAGTAAAGTACAATTTAACACCAGTGAGGGCGTGCACATTGGGAAGGATAACAAGTACACACACAGTAAAGTACAATTTAACACCAGTGAGGCGTGCACATTGGGAAGGATAACAAGTACACACACAGTAAAGTACAATTTAACACCAGTGAGGCGTGCACATTGGGAAGGATAACAAGTACACACACAGTAAAAGTACAATTTAACACCAGTGAGGCGTGCACATTGGGAAGGATAACAAGTACACACACAGTAAAGTACAATTTAACACCAGTGAGGCGTGCACATTGGGAAGGATAACAAGTACACACACAGTAAAGTACAATTTAACACCAGTGAGGCGTGCACATTGGGAAGGATAACAAGTACACACACTGTAAAGTACAATTTAACACCAGTGAGGGGCGTGCACATTGGGAAGGATAACAAGTACACACACAGTAAAGTACAATTTAACACCAGTGAGGAGTGCACATTGGGAAGGATAACAAGTACACACACAGTAAAGTACAATTTAACAACAGTGAGGGGTGCACATTGGGAAGGATAACAAGTACACACACAGTAAAGTGCAATTTAACACCAGTGAGGCCTGCACATTGGGAAGGATAACAAGTACACACACAGTAAAGTACAATTTAACACCAGTGACAGGCGTGCACATTGGGAAGGATAACAAGTACACACTCAGTAAAGTACAATTTAACACCAGTGAGGCGTGCACATTGGGAAGGATAACAAGTACACACACAGTAAAGTACAATTTAACACCAGTGAGGGGCGTGCACATTGGGAAGGATAACAAGTACACACACAGTAAAGTACAATTTAACACCAGTGAGGGGCGTGCACATTGGGAAGGATAACAAGTACACACACAGTAAAGTACAATTTAACACCAGTGGGGGCGTGCACATTGGGAAGGATAACAAGTACACATACAGTAAAGTACAATTTAACACCAGTGAGGGGTGCACATTGGGAAGGATAACAAGTACACACACAGTAAAGTACAATTTAACACCAGTGAGGGGCGTGCACATTGGGAAGGATAACAAGTACACACACAGTAAAGTACAATTTAACACCAGTGAGGGGTGCACATTGGGAAGGATAACAAGTACACACACAGTAAAGTACAATTTAACACCAGTGAGGGGCGTGCACATTGGGAAGGATAACAAGTACACACACAGTAAAGTACAATTTAACACCAGTGAGGGGCGTGCACATTGGGAAGGATAACAAGTACACACACAGTAAAGTACAATTTAACACCAGTGAGGGGCGTGCACATTGGGAAGGATAACAAGTACACACACAGTAAAGTACAATTTAACACCAGTGAGGGGCGTGCACACTGGGAAGGATAACAAGTACACACACAGTAAAGTACAATTAAACACCAGTGAGGGGTATGCACACTGGGATGGATAACAAGTACACACACAGTAAAGTACAATTTAACACCAGTGAGGGGCGTGCACACTGGGAACGATAACAAGTACACACACAGTAAAGTTCAAGTTCCCTAAAGAACACACAGAGATTACAGTCCGTCTGGGGCTGGTTTCTCCATTTCTCTCCAGATCTCCGATAAGACTCCCCACTGGCACAACTATTGGGTCCAGATCTCAGCCTAGTGGTCAAGTTAAAACCTCCAGCACCCTCTCTGTCCAACCAGTGCTTTGTGTCCCTGCCCAAGTAGCTGACACACATACACTTTAAGATTTGATTTATATACAAACACACAGATACTCCTGGGGAAGGCTGGCACAGGTTCGCCATGTGTGGCCCCTTTCTTCCCAGACTATAAGGTAGCAATTACTGCCACCAACTACTAATATCAGCTGATAATAAGACCCTTACCAAAGGGTGTCCAATTTTACTGTGCAATACTACCATCCAAATAATAAGTGTGACCAGAACCTTTAAGGCTATTGGAGTGTCTTAGTACAGTATCACTAAATACATGCAAGCACTCTAGTGCTTAAATTATCTCTACACAAAATAGCCACAGCTGAAAGATTTAAAAATATTTAATAATAAATAATAAAAACACCAGACAAATCTTCTCAATTCAACACAGTGCCAGTCAGGAGTTCAGACACAGGAACTTTAAAACAGCACTGTAGGATAGTCTGATATAAATATAGAAAACAGCTAGTCTAATCTTACTATTTTCTATCTATTTCTAAGAGAAATACTAAAGATGCTACTTACATACAGAGCAAGCAAGTGCTGGTGATGTTGTCAGTTCTGAAGACAAATGCAAAATGCTATCTCTTTCTCTCTGAGATCTCTCATATTGATAATACACTACTGACTCATTTTAGATTACATCATTCTTGACACTTCTCTGGTTTCCAGGCTACCAGAAACTCTAAATTTACATTTCTTGGTAAGCTTGCACCTGGTTAGAAAGCCACAGCAATAAAATACATTGTACATATAAAATCTAGCAATTAACTCTTGTCCTAAGACAAGAGAAAGAATTCCTTCATCCAAACATACTGTCTCCGAGCTTTGAAAACAGTCATAAAATGCTTTACTTTATCAGCTTTCTTCCAGCAGGGTGCACTGTGGTTACATTTTTGAAGTTCAAAACATATAACACAGTGTTTCTTACATTTAGTTTTCTTACATTTGTAAAACAGCCTGTGGACTATATTAATACTTAAAATGACATAGAATTATCTACAAAATTCTCTCTAGCTGGGCTAGCAGCCTTTCAGTTTTTTCACAGTGGCATACTAACGGCAGAAGGACTGTACACTGAAAGGCATAATAATGTGACAAGACTACTGCACTGGGGATTGAGCAAACATTACAATACTGAAGTAACTGAGAAACATTGGAGACATAAGCAACAAAGCATTATAGAAAATGATGATGTTTATATCACATGGGATCACCCATTACCAGTAGTTCAAAAAACAGATGTAAGAAAACCAGATATAGTAGTCCATGAAAAGAAGACAAAAATAGCAATAATTATTAAAATTGCTACACCCATTGAGTAGAGTGTGTTATGTACACACAGCCAAGAAGTCATGAAATACCAGTATTTGTAGGCAGAAATTAGGGAAATATGAAAGAAGGATACCTAGACAGTTCCAGCAGTAGTAGGAGCAATGGGTCTCATAAAACAGAATTTACAGTCTTATTTAGATATGTTACCGATTCATGTAACTCCACGTGAATTACAGAAGGAGGTCCTATTTAGATACAGTACTGATTCATGTAACTCCATGTGAACTGCAGAAGGAGGTCTTATTTATATATGTTACCGATTCAAGTAACTCCATGTGAATTACAGAAGGAGGTCTTATTTATATATGTTACCAATTCATGTAACTCCATGTGAATAGCAGAAGGAGCTCTTATTTAGATATGCTACTGATACATGTAACTCCACATGAATTGCAGAAGGTGGTCTTATTAAGATATGCTACTGATACATGTAATTGCACATGAATTGCAGAAGGAGGTCTTATTTATATATGTTACCGATTCATGTAACTCCATGTGAATTACAGAAGGAGGTCTTATTTATATATGTTACCGATTCATGTAACTCCATGTGAATTACAGAAGAAGGTTTTATTTATATATGTTACCGATTCATGAAACTCCACGTGAATTGCAGAAGGAGGTCTTATTTAGACACATTACCGATTCATGTAACTCCATGTAAACTGCAGAAGGAGGTCTTATATATGTTTCCAATTCATGTAACTCCATGTGAATAGCAGAAGGAGATCTTATTTAGATATGCTACTGATACATGTAACTCCACATGAATTGCAGAAGGAGGTCTTATTAAGATATGCTATTGATGCATGTAATTGCACATGAATTGCAGAAGGAGGTCTTATTTATATATGTTACCGATTCATGTAACTCCATGTGAATTACAGAAGCAGGTCTTATTTATACATATGTTACCGATTCATGTAACTCCATGTGAATGACTGAAGGAGGTGTAATTTATATATGTTACAGACTCATGTAACTCCATGTGAATTACAGAAGGAGGTCTTATTTATATATGTTAAGGATTCATGTAACTCTACATTAATTATAGAAGGAGGTCTTATTTACATATCTCACTGATTCATGTAACTCCACATGAATTACAGAAGGAGGTCTTATTTATATATGTTACCGATTCATGTAACTCCATGTGAATTACAAAGGAGGTCTTATTTATATATGTTACCGATTCATGTAACTCCATGTGAATTACAGAAGGAGGTCTTATTTATATATGTTACCGATTCATGTAACTCCATGTGAATTACAGAAGGAGGTCTTATTTATATATGTTACCGATACATGTAACTCCATGTGAATGACAGAAGGAGGTCTTATTTATATATGTTACCAATTCATGTAACTCCATGTGAATTACAGAAGGGCGTCTTATTTAGATATGCTACTGATACATGTAACTCCACATGAATTGCAGAATGAGGTCTTATTAAGATATGTTACTGATACATGTAACTGCACAGGAATTACAAAAAGAGGTCTTATTTATATATGTTACCGATTCATGTAACTCCATGTGAATTACAAAGGAGGTCTTATTTAGATATGTTACCGATTCATGTAACTCCATGTGAATTACAGAAGGAGGTCTTATTTATATATGTTACCGATACATGTAACTCCATGTGAATGACAGAAGGAGGTCTTATTTATATATGTTACCAATTCATGTAACTCCATGTGAATTACAGAAGGAGGTCTTATTTAGATATGCGACTGATACATGTAACTACACATGAATTGCAGAAGGCGGTTTTATTAAGATATGTTACTGATACATGTAACTGCACAGGAATTACAGAAGGAGGTCTTATTTATATATGTTACCGATTCATGTAACTCCATGTGAATTACAGAAGGAGGTCTTATTTACATATGTTACCGATTCATGTAACTCCATGTGAATGACAGAAGGAGGTCTTATTTATATATGTTACAGATTCATGTAACTCCATGTGAATTACAAAAGGAGGTCTTATTTATATATGTCACCGATTCATGTAACTCCATGTGAATTACAAAAGGAGGTCTTATTTATATATGTTACCGATTCATGTAACTTCATGTGAATTACAAAAGGAGGTCTTATTTATATATGTTACCGATTCATGTAACTTCATGTGAATTACAGAAAAAGGTCTTATTTATATATGTTACCGATTCATGTAACTCCATGTGAATTACAGAAGGAGGTCTTATTTACTTTTTAGATATGCTACTGATACATGTAACTCCACACGAATTGCAGAAGGAGGTCTTATTTAGATATGTTATTGATTCATGTAAATCCACGTGAATTGCAGAAGGATGTCTTATTTAGATATGTTACCGATTCATGTAACTCCATGTGAATTGCAGAATGATGTCTTATTTAGATATGTTACCGATTCATGTAACTGCATGTGAATTACAGAAGGAGGTCTTATTTATATATGTTACCGATTAATGTAACTCCATGCGAATTACAGGAAAATGTCTTATTTATATATGTTACCGAATCATGTAACTCCATGTGAATTCCAGAAAGAGGTCTTATTTAGATATGTTACCGATTCATGTAACTCTATGTAAATTGCAGAAGGAGGTCTTACTTATATATGTTACCGATTCATGTAACTCCATGTGAATTGCAGAAGGAGGTCTTATTTATATATGTTACTGGTTCATGTAAGTCCATGTGAATTACAGAAGGAGGTCTTATTTAGTTGTATTACCGATTCATGTAACTCCATGTTAATTACAGAAGGAGGTCTTATTTAGATATGCTACTGATACAAGTAACTCCACATAAACTGCACAAGGAGGTCTTGTTTAGATATGTTAATGATTCATGTAACTCCACATGAATTGCAGAAGGAGGTTTTATTTAGGTATGCTACTGATACATGTAACTCCACATGAATTGCAGAAGGAGGTCTTATTTAGATATGTTACTGAATCATGTAACTCCATATGAACTGCAGAAGGAGGTCTTATTTAGATATCTTACCGATTCATCTAACTCCACGTGAATTACGGAAGGAGTTCTCATTTATATATGTTACCATTTCATGTAACTCCACGTGAATTACAGAAGGTGGTCTTATTCATATATCTTACTGATTCATGTAACTCCACGTGAATTACAGAAGGAGGTCTCATTTATATATGTTACCGGCGAATTACAGAAGGAGTTCCTATTTAAATATGTTACAGATTCATGTAACTCCATTTGAATTGCAGAAGGAGGTCTGATTTATATATGTTACCAATTCATGTAACTCCATGTCAGTTGCAGAAGGAGGTCTTATTTAGATATGCTACCGATACATGTAACTCCACATGAACTTGAGAAGAAGGTCTTATTTATATATGTTACCGATTCATGTAACTCCATGTGAATTACAGAAGGAGGTCTTAGTTATATATGTTACCAATTCATGTAACTCCATTTGAATTACAGAAGGAGGTCTTATTTATATATGTTACTGATTAATGTAACTCCATGCGAATTACAGGAAAAGGTCTTATTTATATATGTTACCAAATCATGTAACTCCATGTGAATTCGAAAAGAGGTCTTATTTATATATGTTACCGATTCATGTAACTCCATGTGAATTGCAGAAGGAGGTCTTATTTATATATGTTACTGGTTCATGTAAGTCCATGTGAATTACAGAAGGAGGTCTTATTTGTATATGTTACTGATTCATGTAACTCCACTTAAATTACAGAAAAAGGTCTTATTTATATATGTTACCGATTCATGTAACTCCATGTGAATTACAGAAGGAGGTCTTATTTATATATGTTACCGATTCATGTAACTCCCTGAGAAATACAGAAGGAGGTCTTATTTATATATGTTACCGATTCATGTAACTCCTAGTGAAATACAGAAGGAGGTATTATTTATATATGTTACGGATTCATGTAACTCCATGTGAATTACAGAAGGAGGTCTTATTTATATATGTAACCGATTCATGTAACTCCATGTTAATTACAGAAGGAGGTCTTGTTTAGATATGTTACCGAGTCATGTAACTCAACATGAATTGCAGAAGGAGGTCTTATTTAGTTGTATTACCGATTCATGTAACTCCATGTTAATTTCAGAAGGAGGTCTTATTTAGATATGCTACTGATACAAGTAACTCCACATAAACTGCACAAGGAGGTCTTGTTTAGATATGTTAATGATTCATGTAACTCCACATGAATTGCAGAAGGAGGTCTTATTTAGGTATGCTACTGATACATGTAACTCCACATGAATTGCAGAAGGAGGTCTTATTTAGATATGTTACTGAATCATGTAACTCCACATGAACTGCAGAAGGAGGTCTTATTTAGATATCTTACTGATTCATCTAACTCCACGTGAATTACAGAAGGAGTTCTCATTTATATATGTTACCATTTCATGTAACTCCACGTGAATTACAGAAGGTGGTCTTATTCATATATCTTACTGATTCCTGTAACTCCACGTGAATTAAAGGAGGTCTTATTTATATATGTTACTGATTCATGTAACTCCACGTGAATTACAGAAGGAGGTCTCATTTATATATGTTACCAATTCATGTAACTCCATGTCAGTTGCAGAAGGAGGTCTTATTTAGATATGCTACCGATACATGTAACTCCACATGAACTTGAGAAGAAGGTCTTATTTCTATATGTTACCGATTCATGTAACTCCATGTGAATTACAGAAGGAGGTCTTATTTAGATATGCTACTGATACATGTAACTCCACATGAATTGCAGAAGGAGGTCTTATTAAGATATGTTACTGATGCATGTAACTGCACAGGAATTATAGAAGGAGGTCTTATTTATATATGTTACCGATTCATGTAACTCCATGTGAATAACAGAAGGAGGTCTTATTTATATATGTTACAGATTCAAGTAACTCCATGTGAATTACAGAAGGAGGTCTTATTTATATATGTTACCGATTCATGTAACTCCATGTGAATTACAGAAAAGGTCTTTTTTTTATTATATGTCG